>NW_010526369.1:11425-19331 GCF_000687285.1 Phaethon lepturus
AGAGATGTTAACAAGGCAGCAGATACCATTCCCTATGTTCCTTTCCCTTCTAATACAAGAAAAACTCCCTCACATATTAAGGATTTCTGCATGCAGTACAGTGAAACGCTTATGATGTGACGGTTTTAGCGAGCCCGTCCCTTTCCCTTGATGCAGCCCTGTATTTGCTCCCGTGTTTCCCTGAGCCATTGCACGTGACTTGAACTCCAAGCAGCTTGGGACAAGCGGTGACCAGAATGTGTGGGGCAGCCCAGCCAGGACAGGTAGCGGTGACTTCCAAGAGGTGCGAAGAGGAGCCCCGGGCTCCCTGGCTGAGCCAGCCCTCAAGGGCGAGCTGCCTCGCCTGCGGCGCCGGCTGGAGGAGGCGTATGCTTCGTCTTCCTCCGTATGAGCACTGTAGACACCGGCCCCTGTGGTTGTTAAGGTACTCCAAGCACCAGGGTCCAAAAAAATCCTCGGGCTGCTAAAAAGAAATATAGGCAGAACGTATTGTCTGCCTTATAGACAACTAACTCTCCCCTTTACCTAAAGTACCGGGCAGGCGCCCGCTTGCGGTGCCCGCAATGGTTCGGTCTGCGCGGCAGGGCACAGCTCTGGGCAGGGGCGCTGGCGCGGTCCTGGGAGCAGCGTGGCCGTCGCTGCGTACGCAGCGCCATGCTGACGTGCCTCTGCTGGAGCCTCTGGAGGTGGCGCGGGGCCGGACCGAGGCGCTAGAAAAGTCATCAAAAGCAGAGGTTTTGGCCTTGGCCTCCACATCTGGATGAGGTGCTTGGGGTTTTGTCAGAAGGCATGTCTGGGAGCATAAGTTTATGACCCTGGATGTGCTCTGTGCGTTCCCATCTCAGCTGAACGGGCCATTTAACTATGGGTCTTCTGCTCCTCGTCACCTGGCGTGACAAAGGGCCGTTTCTGCACCAAGCTCCCTGGGGGGGGCTGAGCTGTTCAGCCCATGCCTACCCTGCCCCAGCAGCACTGGCTTCAGCCCAAAGTCCCTTGTGAAGGTTGAGGTGGTCCAGGTGTCCAACCTGACAGCGGGTGGCACAGCACAGCGATTTGCCTGCAGCGTGAGCCTCACTGGAGCCCATCACCACCCACAGAAACACTCTAAGGAGCAGGTTCAGTGCCTCGTTGCTTTTTTAGCTAAGCCTTCATGTCCACCATTTAGAGATGCCAGCATTTGCTTACAGCCAAGTAAAGCACAACGTTACTTTTGGAGAGCTTATTGGTGGGAAACTGGTCTCGAGGGCACTATGCGGCATCGTTGTGGCTGTGCGACTGCGTTTCCTCAGCCTGCACGACTGTCCAGAGCTTGACCACGGCATTTGTGTGGTATAATGGTGTCCAGTTCAATTGTATGACCTTCTCCATAGCTGACCGACTAGGAGTCTTGTCATACAGCCTGGCACCAGCTCTGTCTCCCAAAAGCAATGGAGGAAAGTTGTATGGAAAACCACTGCATGGGAAGCTCTGTCTCTTCTTCCCCTGCAGCCGTATCCTTTATTAGTTCCTTAATCCAAGTCCAGGTCTAAGTTTTGAGGGAACAACACATGCCGAATTGTTACCTAGTGTGTCATTTGTTTTGCTGTGAGAGAGCCTTAAGTGTGCAGCGGAGTATCTGTGTAATGTTGGATTATTACATTAGAATAAAACATATAGAGACAGAGACCATTTAGTGGGTTATGTGTGTCACGTAATTCCAAGATGTGCTTCTGTTAATCATCAGCACAGGTGAAAATGTCTTGCGGTTCTCCTTTGACTGCTAAACTTTAACAATCTTCACGAAATAGTCTACATTTTGGAAGACTTACTACTGCCATTAAAATAATGAGTCCAGCACCTACATATTTCTCATTTCTCTATGGAATTTTGCTTCTTTCTCCTTAAATATTGGAGATTACTTTTTTTTTAAGACTAGCAACTTTGTGTTTACACTAATAACAGGTCCAGCCCAAATTTCTAGGTCAAAATAAGATATGTATGTGGGATCCTAATCCACAGGTTTTAAATTTCAGTGCATCAGCCCTAACATACACAGGAGAAAGAAGCAATTTTGCTCAGATTTTGTCCTACCTGGCCAAAAGCAACCTTTTTTTTTTTTTCTTTTGGGTATGAGAGATGATTTGGGTTGCTTGGGAGACAGCTGTATAATACCTAATTCACAGGATGCCATTTCTATAGCAATTCTTGTACTCTGAATATGTAGAGTATTAGATGTTTATTCACGGGTTTGGATATATGAGGTGTAGTCAGGTTGTTACGACATTCTGATTTTGAACTTCAGTTTCCACAGGTACCTTGACAGTGCAAACTAGCAGCAAGGAAAAGGACAGAGAGGTATGACTGTATTAAAAAGCTGGCTAATTATCCTGAAGGTTATATGGGAAAGTCAGAGAGAACTGAATCAGGTGCCATTAGCAACTGAAACTCCAATTAAAAAAAAGATTGATGCATATTGTTCATAATAGAAGTAACGGATTTCGGTTAAAATCCGACTGCTGTTGCAGAGGAGATTGACTGGAGACCCACAACCACGCCAGTGTGTGGGTGACATTAAATGTCAGAGCACTGATGGAACTGTGAAGGAGGGGAATTTTTTTTTGGCTTTGTCTTGCCCAGGAGGGACAGACCGGTCTCACGGCCTGGGTTGTGCATAGCTGGAAAGCTGCCTTGCCTTACTGCCTGCCAAAAGAAGTCAACTTGCAGTGATTTGTCCCAATAAATAAAAATCAAATTCCAGAGCACAAATGGAAAAGATAGAGTGTACTGTGCTGGAGCTTAAACGCCCCTGCGTATTTGGTGAAACGGAGACCTCTTTTAGGTTTTAAGTTTTGCTAATTTATTTCCTAAATTTGAGGTATTCCACAGGCTGTGGGCTCCCGCAGGACAGAGGTTTGAAGGGTTCAGGTTTACGAGGCAAGGGGCAGTTGGGAAGGGCTGTTCCTGACCTCGGTAGAGCTGATGAAATGCTGGCATTGGCTCCGCAAATTTGAATTCAGCCGGTAAGTGATGTGAAACGCGAACAGGAATCGGGGACCGGACTGAGGAGGACTATTTGCATTTGTCTCCGGTTTCATGGAGAGCACCGTGCTTGTTTAGCGAGCCAGGGATATCTGCTCTCTGCAGGCAGTGGCTCCCGGTTCCCACTGAGCTGCCAACGCTGCAGGAGCCAGAACTGGCCGTCTTCCAGAGGCGAGCTACAAGGCTCCCCGTGATGCGGCAGCCTCCCGTGCCGAGGCTGGCAGTCTCTCTCCGACTTCTGCGCGCAGCTCTAGAAAACCTTCCAAAAAAGAAAATTTTTTTAAAAAGAAACAATGCTTCATATTAGTAACGAGAACAGATGTTGACCTCAGATGCCACGTCTGCTTCAGGTACCCTGGATCCTCTCTGGTGCCTTAAGCAAAAGCCGTTTAGGCACATTTATACCAAATGAACCTAGCCCCGCTCTACCTCTTTTCCCTTCCCTCTGAAGGGAAGCCTCTTTCTTTTCTCTTTCCATGGAGGCCTTTTTTCGTATCCCAGACACCGCAACCCAGCGTGTGATACCACGTAAAGGTTCTGCGCACTCCCCGTGGTGTTGGTCTGCTTGAAATGTCACCAAACGACAATGAAGGAACCAAGAGTCACAAGAGGTTTTGCAGCATTTACTTGAGAGATGCCAACCAACAGGTGGAGGTCTGGAGAGCCCCTTGGGCTGAGCTAGTAGTCCTGCTGTTATCTTCTGGTGCCCTTCTTCCTGTACATGTCCTTCTTTATTGTTATCTGCTGCTTGCTCCTCGTTCCTTCAGTTCTTTGAGGCTGAGAGGAAAACCAGCTCCAAAGTATGGAATAACATGGTATTTTTGGTGATGGACAGGATTTGGATTGTTTAATCCCTGCTTGTCTGCAGATTTTAGGTGTGAGGGTATGTGCCTCCTGGATTTGTCTTAGGCCAGCTGGGTCAGAAGGAGCCATGAGCTCTCCCTATTTCTTGTGACAATTATGCAGTAGTCTAGATTTTGGATGTAAGAGAGAGGCAGACTGCAGGGCTCAGTGTTCCATAGCTGTCTAGGCAGGCTGCCTTTCAGCTCACATTAGCTCCTTGTAAGACAGGCTGGCTCAGCTCTGTCTACAGCTAGTATCGTGGATGGGACAGGACGGGATGGGATGGGATGGGATGGGGTGGGGGGAGAAGAGCACATCACACAGTCAGAAATCTGCCTAGCACTTCCTGCTAAATACAAGCCAAGAAAGGCTCCTCTTCCTGATGATTCCATAGCAGACAACTGCGCATAAATGCACCGTTAAAATTTGTATCTGTGTATCACAGAATTACAGAATCATTAACGTTGAAAAGACCTTTAAGATCATCAAGTCCAACCATCAACCCACCACCACCATGCCCACTAAACCATGTCCTGAAGCACCACATCCACATGTTTTTTGAACACTTCCAGAGATGGCGACTCCACCACCTCCCTGGGCAGCCTGTTCCAATGCCTGACCACTCTCTCAGTAAAGAAATTTTTCCTAATATCCAATCTAAACCTCCCCTGGTGCAACTTGAGGCCATTTCCTCTTCTTCTATCACTGGTTACTTGGGAGAAGAGACCAACACCCCCCTCACCACAACCCCCTTTCAGGTAGTTGTAGAGAGCGATAAGGTCTCCCCTCAGCCTCCTCTTCTCCAGACTGAACAACCCCAGTTACCTCAGCCGCTCCTCATCAGACTTGTGCTCCAGACCCCTCACCAGCTTTGTTGCCCTTCTCTGGACACTCTCCAGCACCTCAATGTCCTTCTTGTAGTGAGGGGCTCAAAACTGAACACAGTATAATTATGTTTGTTCCCCGCTGACTGTGCACTTTTCTACTTGGCTCACGTACAGCATTTATTTAGTGTTTTTTACTAAACGGTGGTCTCAGTGCAGTTGGCAGTCACAAGAAAAAGCAGAGGAGAAAGTTCCTGCTGTAGGAAAGCCACGGATTAAATGCAGTTCTTATTCTGGAAGAAGCAGTAGTTGATGCTGAAGTGTTTTAATTTTCTTCATTTGCTAATGCTGTAAAAGTTGGCAGGTCTTTAAATTGATGACGGCCCTCTAAATTCATCAAACTTTTTATTTTTTTTTTAATCAGTAAGCCATCAGCATGGCAAAGTATCTTTGGAAAGAAGAGCATTGTGATATTAAGTTCATCTAGAAGTTACGGAGAAAAACACAGCCTAGCTGTTGATTGTTTTACTTCAATGCCTTTTGCTGATATTGAGAGCTTAGAAGAGCTCAATAGTGATTTCAATTATTTGGGTATAAATCCAGAAGATGACAGTGGAGTTCATCCAGATTTACATTAGTATAAGTGAGATTTTAAGAAATGTCTGCATAGTTTCCTTTCAGGCTTTAGATCTAATTATCTTAATTAGCCTCTCAATTCAAGGGTCTAATTTCCACCATGGTTAATGAATTGCAGTTATACTTGGTGACTGAATTATCTTGCCATGTTTTTAGGGAATATTCTAAAGACTCCTAATGAGAAAAATAGCCTCAAAGTTCTCCAGATTTGTGTTTCTGAGTATAAAGACTAACTATAGTATGCGTTCCCAGAAAATGTGAGTGACAGGGATTAGTAACTCATGAACGACGTGGCCCATTTACAGTCCTAACAGCACAGAATTTACCGTGGCATGGAGAACATCAAAGAAAACAACTCGGTTGACTTTCATGCATTTAAACCAATGACAATTAAAGGCTTAATCCAGGCTAAAACTGCAAATGCTCCCTGGTTTTAGTTAACGCTGATGAAAATATTGAATAACAGCTAAGAAATAAGCTGAAAAAATTAAATTTAAAAGGCAAAAAAATAATGAATAAAAGCCCCAAAGTATTAAAAGTTGTAATTTAAAATGAAGATGTGTTCTCTGAGAAGGCTGTTGTTTGCTCAAAAAAGTCTTTTAGAAAGTCCTCCCCAAACCCATGGCTTGTATTTGATTGTCAGTGTTTTAAATCCCTGCCAGTCCATTTTGAGAGGTAGCACATTGTCACTATGAGCAGCCCTTCGAGTCTACGGTATTTATTAGCTGTTGATCATTTTCACATGACTTTCTTTTAAAATAGATCTCAGTGCTGGGCTGCAGGCTCCCCAGCTCCTCAAGCCTCGTTTAGGAAAGGATGCCTTCGCATTGTAAGCTTGATGCCCTGGGCAGGGGTGGAAAGGAGAGCAGAGCAGTGCTCCGAAGCAAGGCGACTGCGTCCCGTGAGCTAATGGTGGAGGAGGAAGGTGGACTTGTGTGGCAGCTGCAGGCCATGGAGGTGACGGTGGTGGCTCTGAGCGAGGACGGCAGAGCATGCTCCAAACCCCCGTGGAGGAACATGGCACCAGGCAGATGCTACCATGTCATGCGGCTCTCGAGTGCTGCAACCACCTTCACCTCTCGCGATCCGTACAGTACTCCTGCAGTGCCAGCAAAGGGGCAGCAAGCTTCCAATGCCCTGAAGTGATCAGGTGAGCTACTAGATGGAATAACCTTTAAATGGTTGGCGTACCTCCAGTTCTTGAGATGCATCCTGCAAGCCTGGGTTTTGCTGCGTTGCTATAAAGTGACGTGGTAGCTTGAGCAGGAATTACTGTCCTTCCCACCAGAGGTAATGCGAATTATCCAACAAAAGCACTCCTACTCACCGTCTTAAAATACTGCATATTGTACCCTCAGAACTGGCCCTTTCCCTAATTACCGCCTCGTTTTGTTCTCCCCTGCCAGCTTCTGAGAGCACAACCCGCTGTTTAAGCCTGCCTCCGTGCATGACTTCAACCCAGCCTTTTTCCAACGTCAAGCTTCTGGAAAAGGTGAAGTTGGTCCAGGGGCACCTCCAGCAGCTGTGAGTAGGAGAAGGTGTTTGCTGGTTTCCCGTTCCCTAACCCAGCTCCTTCTTTGGCGCAGATTTGCAAGAGTGCCTTTGAGTTTTCACCGTGTACCTCTGCTTGGCTTCAGGTAGGAATGAGCCACAGCGGGCACTCGCTGCCTGCTGTACTACGAAACATCAGATATTACCCTTAAGCGGTGCACACAATTTTGCGGCGGTTCAGTAAACAGCGTACATGGCTGCTGTGCTCCGAGTGAGTCAGAGCCCTAGAAATGAGCTGTTACTATACAGCAGGGTATAAACTAGGCCTGTCTTTACTCAGCTGAAGCACACAAAGCAACTTATTGCTGGAAATATTTCTCTCTGGCCTTTTCTTCACTGCAAAAAGAGGTGCGTTCCTAGTGGCTGTTAGAGATCCAAACTGCATATTTGCCTTATTTACTGTAGCATTTTAATCTGCTGGCTCCTGTGATGCTAACACAAATGAAAAAGGCACCTTTTCTCATGCGTGGTTTTGTTCTTGGTGTACCCAGTGCAGGAGCTTTATCTCCAGAAGACCCCAAAAGACATCTTTTTGCATTCCTTTTTTTTAAACACATTAGCAAAACATCGCTGTTCTTAACATGTCACTACCCAAAGCTTTGCAATTGGGAGGTCAGCTTCTGCCGCACCGTGCAAATGATGTTCTTCCAGTCTTTAGCCCCAGTTGCCATTTGCCTCCTCTTCTCCTTTGGAGGTAGAAGGGCTACAGTAATGGTAAGAAGAGGACAACTTCCAGTCATTTTCCCGAACGGAGTTGTGTCTCTTGCGTCCCACCCCAGTTTGGGGAGGCACAAACAAGCAGAGAAGCCCCGGCAGCCCCAGCCGCCAGCAGCCTGCGGTACCCCTGCAGACAGAGGGGAGGCTGCCAGTCCAGCCCCTGCATTCTGTGCGAAAATGAGATACAAACCTAAATCCTCAAGGGAAGGAGCCAGGGAGGGCCGAAAGGGAAACCTGAGATCACTCACTCGTATGAGAGACTCCCCTAAGAGCTGATTAGCCGTACACAAGTCCGCAGTGCTGGCTGGCATGGCTCC
>NW_010526369.1:19366-20204 GCF_000687285.1 Phaethon lepturus
AGCAAGGACCTCGGGTGCTCGTATAATTGGGGAGTCGCTGGGGAAAAGCTGCATATCGGGGGATGTAGCCGAGGGTTAGATCCAGGGGGTTTTCTGATGAGAGAGCTGCAGGTACACTGAGTTGTCGTATACTGAAGCCTCTCCACTTTCTGAGTCGCGGATCAATGTCCCTTGGCATTTCCTTCTCCTGCTGGGGTCCCTGTTCAGCCTGGACATCAGTAACTTCTGTGTCTCTCTGGTACAGCTCTGTAATCCAGCACACAGCAGCTGGATTTTTGGTAATAATTAAAACTCTTTTTTTTAATCACAATTCCTCATTTATTCTAGGCTTTTCATCTATTCCTCCTAACTCTCTTGAACAGGTACTTTCAGGCACTTATTCTCCTCCCCACCTTCTAATGAAAGACACCTGTAGGGCCACTTTCTCATCATGTCTAAAGAAGGGTTTGTCCTTTTTGCATTATTTTTAATTGCTACCAGTGGCTTTATCCTGGGTGACTCTGTTTACTCGGTTTTTGAACCAACATCAAAACCCTTGGGTTTTGCCCCCTGGGACAACATGTTTATAGTGCAGTGGTGGGTTGAGTGAGGACCCACTTCTTCTGGTTTAGGTTAACCCCAGTGGCAGGTCACTTTCTCTGTGTCCCTTCTAGGGGCACTAGGGATTTTATAGACCACATACCCCTTCCTCTCCTTAATTTCTCTTTTCCAAGCAGAAATATCTAGTCTTTCTCACACCAAGTCTTACTAGTCCTCTGTGTTCATCTCCCTCACCTTTTTCTTTATATCTTCCAGCCCTGCTATATAAACATATACACATTTAAAAAAACTGATCGGA
>NW_010526369.1:20248-20458 GCF_000687285.1 Phaethon lepturus
GTGCATGATACCCAAGGCATGCACGTGCCCAGGCTTGTTACAGACACAGAACAGTATTTTCTCTTCTTCCCAACCCAATCCACCTAATCCACGAAGTCCACGGGGTAAAAACACCCCGGCTAACAGGACAAACTAAGACCAGCTCAGTGACAAGGGTTTGTCATCGCTGTGATACCGAGCTAGCAGGCAATGTTTTGCGGCGCCAGCGCA
>NW_010526369.1:20480-22726 GCF_000687285.1 Phaethon lepturus
AATAGCCAACGTTTGCTTGCAGAGCTAGTAACGTGAGAGGTGAGCCAATATGGTGCCTGTCCCTCCAGCCTCTCCGCCCCTGGGCCGATCGGTCTGCGGTGATAATTACGCCCTGCACAAAACCCTTATTTAAAGGGACTGCATTCTCTCCAGCCTGCCCCTTCAACCAAGCCCTCTGTGAGCATTTTTGGGACACTTTGGCTCCTACTAAGCGTTTCAAGAAGGCTTTGCTGTGAAGGTCTGGGTTGCCGTTGGCTCCCTCAACAGCCCCTGGGATGAGCGAGATGCCTCTGAAGGGCAGCTTTGTGCCCCACGAGCTGAATCACTCCTTGAGGTGTCCCTCTCTTACCTCAACACGGGGAGGTCATGAATTCCTCCTAGCTGCATGTTCGATGCCTGGTAGTAGGTGGGGTGAATGTGGGCTGTTTTGGAGTGCCAGAAAGAGAAATGTCCCATCCCTTTTGGCAGATGGCCAGGCACTGGATTCTTCCAGAGAAAAACAGATCTTCGGGCTAATTAATAGCTCCCTTCTACACTAGCACGAATCTGCTGGACTCATTAGAGCAAAGTAGCAAATTGAAAGGACAGTCACTCATCTTATTCTGAGGTGGAAGAAAGTCTCCAGAGAATTTTTTTTTTCCTTAATTTTGTTTCTTTCTCTTTTGGTTTTAATTTAAGCCTCTTCTCAACAAATCGAGTTCCAAACAAAAATTGCTCTGCATGAATGAATCACTGTCATGCTTTTTCTCCCTTGCCTTTAAGAAATGTTATGGGATGTTGCCCAAGTTGAATAAATAGAAAATAATGAAGAAAATTAAGTGAAATAAGTGAACCTCACAATCCATTTTCAGCTGAGATGACTGTAAGACAGAGACAGGAGTCATGAGCTATCAGCTTTCCTCCAAGGAAAAACCTCCCTGAAAAGTGGGAGCGAGCTTCACATGCCTCACCTGCGCGCAGGCAGCAGACCTACCAGTTACAAAAACCAAGGGCTTATAATATCTTAAAGCAGACAGGAGGAGAAAATGCAGATCCATTTTGCTTGCTGCGGAGGTAGCTGCGGGCACAGCTGCTGCAGGGGAATCACGCAAAGCCGAGCAGTAAGGCAAACTGCAGGGAAGCTCTGAGCCTGGTGCTTCGCTAACTCCTGCCTGAGCAATTGGCATCAGGCTGGCGAGAGGTCAGCTGTGAGAGAGCAACGGCAGGTTGACACGCTTAATTCTGGGGCTTTTGTTTGGTTTTGGTTTTGTTTTGGGTTTTTCTGTATTTTTCATCTGGGCTGCTTATGCTTTTTTTCTCTTTTCCCTTTTTTCCGCCTTGTGCACCTACGGCTCTTTTCCTCTCTCCTTCTCTCCTTGCCCTGTCCCTGGGACGACGAGCAGATGTTGTGCTCTGTCACCTCACCTGCTGCAGCAATTTTTTCATCCCATGAAACCGAATCCGGAGTAAAGCTTAGGGAGAGCTGACCCCAGAGGAGCGCCCGTGCAGAGTCCGCGCAGGGATGGCCTCTGGGGAAGTGCCAGACCCGACTCCCCCAGAATCCTCTCCTGAATCGCTCCTGCCTCTACCTCGTCACACTTCGATGGGTTGAAACCGTTCGGTTGCCGCCTGCCTGCCAGCACGCTTTATCCCTCGGTTTCCATTGTCATAATCCCGCAGCAGTTGCTCATTACGAAGGCAGCACTGGCCTTCCTGTTCACAAGGGGTTGTTGTGCCCACGGTGGAGGGCACAGGCTGGACATGGCCGGCGGCCCGGCTCGCGGACCGGGCCGCCTGCTCACCCGTTTCTCCTCCTGGGGCATTCCGCGCTCCGCGTGGCCCAAAAGAGCGGCTGTGGTCTCAAGGGAGGGGTCCATGCCTCCGGCTGGGCCCGCTGCCAGCCTGCCGGCACCTCTCACACCAGGTCTCCAGAGAAGGGCAGCTGCAGGCGGTGGGAGACCCACCCCAGCTGGATTCGAATTAATCTTGTCCTTTCCACCTGGGAAGGACAACTGCAAAGGGCGTCTCGCACCGCATCCTCTTGCAGGAAATCCCTTCATTCCCCTGCTCCTCGGGCATGGCTACAGACCCATCCTGCCTTGTGCTTCCATCAGCTGTAACGTCCGTACCCGCCCGCACGCAAGTAGAGCATCTGTGCCCCAAGACAGCTTCTGAAGAAGCTGCAGATGTGTGGATTCATGGAAATGACTCGGGGGGTTGCTTCCACGTACTGTGCAGATTTACTTTCCCATGTGCTACTTAGGGCC
>NW_010526370.1:0-9719 GCF_000687285.1 Phaethon lepturus
TTTCCTCCCTTCTCCCCCCTTTCCTCCCTTCCTCCCCTGGCTTAGCCCCTGGCAGATAAGCCCGAGTCAGGCAGAGCAGGCTCACAACCCCCCCTCCACCAATCATTTCAATTAGTGCCACATGAGAGGAGCTTCTGCCCAAAATCTGCTTAAGAAAGGGCCAGAGGGCAGGGCAATCTCCTTTGCTCAACAATGACCAGAAGCTGCTATAAATATCCAAACAAAAGCACTGTCAAGGCCAGGAATGTCACATCCTAATGTGATAAAAATTGTAAAGACCCCATGTACACCAGAAGTACACAGGAGGCAAAATGATTTTAAAAAAGATGAAAAGCAAATTGCCACCTTCCTACCCTGTCCCCCAGTACAAAACCTTGTAATATGTTAACAAAGTTGTATACTTCTGGGTTCCAAGCTATTATGTTTTTGCCGTCCCGAGCGGCTCGCTCACAATCACTTTGTGACAGCTGCGCGCTAACATTTATAGGTACCCAAGTCTCTCTGTCTTATATAGCTGAGCAGAGTGACCAGGGCTGGTCAGAGGTAGCCTCCGACCCCTCACATACGTTGCATCACACAAACAGTGTAAGCAATGACGTCTCTGAATCGAAACGTTAACGAGAGTTTCCCGATGTGCCAATAAGGGAATCAATACATTAATAAAGTACAGACTCGGGCGCATTTGCATCAAAACCGGGGCGTTTTATCTCATGTGATTTAGACACGTTTTACACCAGCATATCCTAGTGTGGTGAGCGAGGAGAAACACCAGCCTGAGGCTTCTGACTACGCAGTGACTTAGAGCTGAAAACTCACAAAACAAAACCGCCCCCCCCACACCACCCTTGATCCATGAGAGCGTCTCCACCAGCGGCGCCCGGCCCTGCAGCCTGGGCACCACTGGGCAAGCCTCCAGTTCACGCCGCAGGAGTGGCTGGACGCTGCCCGCTCCACCGGCACGGGGAGGGCAGGGCAGGGCGGGAGAAGGGAGCGGTTTCGGTCCCATTTGACTGCTTGTAAACTCTGCAATGCCTCTGAGATAGTAATTTCCAGCCTGTGGATGGCAGGATGACAACAGCTAGGTTCATCTGAGGGGAAGCCGACGGCCACTGTCACCTAATTCCCCCCGCAGACGTTCCGAAGGTAATCGCTGCCAAGGGAGGGCACTCAGCTGATGTCCCTCCAACTCTCGTGTCTCACTGTTTATGGACGAATCTATGTAAAAGTAGTTAATCCTATTGACTAACCTCATGCTCTTTCAGAATTGAGATAAAAGCCGTCTGAAATTATCCCCGTGTTTCCTCTGTCTGGTTTCCACCAACTCAACAATAAACTTCTCTTCTACTACAAATAAATGTTATTTTCTTCATTTCATTCCCATGCCCTCCTCTGATCACACATGTTTGTCCCGCTGCAGCGCACACCGCTTTCTCATACTAAACCCATTCACATACAAGCTTATCCTCAAAGCACCCTTATCCTCAAAGGATGTCCAGAGATGGTTTTTGCTGGTTTATTAATTCCCTGAATTTAAGCATGTGCCCTACACAACAAAGAGTGTACTTTTAGAAGATCACTTGAAGAAACGCATTTGAAAGAGAGAATACTTAAGTGAAGCTCATGCAAAAACCCCAGTCCCAGAACCACGTGCACAGGCTTGCGAGAACAATACCGCCCGTAAGATTTCCAGACTTCCTCGTTTTAGCTGGGACAGAAAAATTCTTCATTGCAACAAAGAGCTTTCAGTAACCCAGAGCGCACAGATGCAGAACAATAACACCAACACCAACAACACAGACTAAGCATTGTCGGGCCAAAGCCGGCGGCCCACGGGCTGGCAGAGCCCTCCCTGAGGACGGGGGAGAGCGAAGCAGAGACCCCCGTTCTGGCACAGGCAGGGTGGAGGTCCACCCAGCCCCGCTCAGCCGCCGGAGCTAGGGCACGGACGCCCAGCTGTATTTGCAAGGTATTGCAATACAGCTAATAAACCCCGCCAGTTCCACCGGCTGATCTTCACATGGGGTCCTGATTTTACTTTAAGCAGGGCCAGGCTGGGCGTCCGCAGTGGGAAGTACAGACATGCTTTGCATTGCAAAGGAGTGGACAGGACCTTCTCTGAGGGGGAAAAAAAAATTAATCCTCAACAACAAAAACCCCTCCAGGTAAGCAGTAAAAGATTTTTAGTATAATGAGCTTACCTGGGAAAAACATGACCTATGACTTAAATGGCTGCATAATTGTAACTGAGTAACAAGACAGCAAAAATAAGTCACTAATAGAGTGAAATGCAAGATTGTGTGCATGGTATAAAAATCCAGCCAGCCAGGCAGATGAATAAATCGGTGGAACTGAGCCATGGATGCCAGAAGTGAAGGAAAAATATCCTTCTCTCTGAATTTTGGGTGGTTTTTGTAACTTTCACTTCCTGGATCAGGTGTCGTTCCAGAGTTCAGAGACAACAGGCAAAAAAAAGGGCTATAAAAATAAACAATATTTCCTTGTCTTGCCAAAAGGCCCTGCTTGAGTGGATCTGCCTTGACCTCGTCCTCACTGTTTTGCTTGCTGCTTTCCTACACCAGCTTTTCCAACCTATGGATAAAAATGGTGGGGGAATCAAATCTTGCAACCTCCCTTAAGGATGCTGAAAATGTAACATGAAGAAAACTGCGTGGATGGAAGTATGCCACACACAGAGGTATTCAGAGGGGCTCTCCTTTGTAAACTTGAAAGTGTTCAAAATGCCATTTGCTTTACAGATCAAAATGCTGCATTTGACGATAAATCTAAGGGACAGATGACAGACACCTCCGTGAGCAATGTCCCCAAAAGAAAGTGTATAAAGAAAAGATACTGTTTAGTTTGTAACAGTTTAGTATATTTGCAATTTTAAACTGTTTATAAAATATTCCACCAATAGATCAGGGTAAGACTTCTTGTTTTATAGAAAATTATGACTATTACCTGGAAGTGCTTTAAGTTAACTCATTATGGAAGTGGAAACCTGGATCATGTACATTGGTTTCTCATATTTGACATAATTTCCTGGAGAAACGAGCCTATATATGGAAAGCTATCCCCAAGCATTGGTTGAAGTTTTCCCTTAAATACTGTTTTGTTTGATAAGTGAAAACTGACAACACCACCAAATCATCTGGTATTAGTGTTCATTTCTTTTACATGTCCCTGCTCTTGGAAAAAAAAAAAATAATAATGGATTATGCTATGTCTTTGTCTGAATAAAATGTTGCAGTTCCGGAGATAAAGACGTATTCAGCTGAGCAATTAAATAGCTAAATAAATGAATCAGCAGAGCAAAAGTGACAGATTTAATTACTGCTTAGAGCTAGGAAGGGGAACTAATTATGGGGTTCATGAACCACATGCCATTCTTCTCTTTAAGTATGTGCTTTGATTCTTCTGGATCAAGCTCTGCAAATGCAGGAGCACCATGCACCAGATTTAGATTTAAAAAAAAAAAAAAAAAAAAGAGGACAAAAAAAAGAATAAAAATGTATTCAAAATTTGGAAATATAGTCTAATCTTTGAAGAAAGAATAGTCAATACTCTGTTTTAAAAGACCATGTTCAATTGACTCTGTACCATGAGTTAAGAGGAACCTTCTTTTAAATAGATAAGCACTAAAAATGTAGTTCTCCAAAAAATGAAAGCACAATGAAGTTCACTGGATGTGAATAAACCAAAGATTGCAACAGAAAGCTCTGGTAACTGAGGCATAAAGCATATAGCCATATCAAGTGATGAGGAGCCCTATTCATCAGGAAGCATCTGTAGCTGGGAAGCCTGAGAAAGCTGTTGATCCTTGCTCTCTACTGCTGTGGTCTGTCTACCACAGCAAGCGATACGGTTCAAAAAGATGCTTTTGTGGCTGCCAACGGCAAAGCCACCAGCAGTGGAAAATGCTGTTCCTCAGTTTCTGCCTTCTGTTCCATTTCTCTACTTTACATTTACTTTACCATCCTAATTTTGTTCCCGTTTGATAAGACTGTCAATGCCAATTATTTGAGCTTCACGTTAAAATCATGGGCCTTGTGGTATAATCCCACAAACACAGAACTCTTTCTCTCATAAGTGGGAGGGAGAAAGAAGAAAAAAACCCACACATATGGCATTTGTATCACATTGTTCAACTAATTACATAATTTTGGGCGAGTTTATGGCTAGCTTATGCAGATGAAACGAGACAGGTATCATTTCAGGAAAAAAAAAGGCAAAAAAAAAAAGCACTGAGCTATATTTAAAAAAAAAGAATTAGTGGAGGTAAGAGAGGATAATTCTTTCATTCATAGCCAGTGGTTTTCTAAAATTAAAATCTCAATGTGTTGTGATGTCTGGTTTAGAGTAATTTTAAAAATCAACACATTTGCCTCTTCTAAAAATACTGCAAAGAAAGAGATAAATAACTGCATGGCTGACCTCGTACTCCGTTCTGAAAAACACTCAGACCTTCCACTCCACTGACTTTGAAAACCTTTAAAATCAGAACACGATGTAAACAATAAAACACCTTATGGCTGGGAAAGATCTAAACCTACCACAGCCATAGCCACGTTCTCCTTCCACGCCACCAGTAATTTTGTCAGAATGAAAATAATTGTGTCCAAACCCAGAGATGTAGGCTGATCCCTGGGAAGGCTCACTGGACAATCACAAATGCCATCATCATCCAAGATTACACCATCAGCTCTGCTTGGCTGAAATTCTGTTCTCTGAAGGCAGCCAAAACCAAGGTCTATCGCATCAATAAAGTCCAAAACAAACCCTATCTTGAAAATCAGTGTCTGGGCTTCTGTATCAAGGGAGACTGTATCTGCAGACAACCAGGAGCGCTGTATATCCAAGATAAGGTAAAACCAGGATTTTTTTTTTTTTTAAATGGAATTATGGTATAGCTCTATAAAAGTGACATCCCTTGCCTGAAATGAGAAGAAAATGCACTTTGTACCTAGACACACAGCAAAGCAGAGAGGAGCTATTCTTCAAAAAAGACGCCTTACCTGGAACATCGGGTACAAGCTGCATCAGCGCTCGTACCCTACGAATTTTACAGCACCTGTTATCCATGTTAATAAAGCCAGATGTCTACAGAAAGTCACCAAAGTACCAGTGATCACGAACCTTGCAGCGCACGTGCACAACTGATATCTCATAATAGAGATGTTATGATTGTATAAATAACCTCAGCGGAGCGTGAGGATGGAAAAGGATCCCACGGGCAGGGGCAGCTAGTCAGCAGGCTGCTGAAGGACGAAGGGAGAGTATGCTTTTGGGGCACAACGCTTCTGATCTCAGGAGGCAAAATGCAGCAAAATCTGGCAGCCCCTGCCAGGCTGGCACGGAAACGAAGCGTCTCTCAGGTGTTCCTCTCAAGACCAGACATGATCAGCATTTGCCCCTGCATCCAGAAGCACGGCTCCAGAGGAATACAGGGCGTTTGGAGTGGAAGTCACACAGAAGCGAGCTCGCCACCTGAGAAGAAGGCCAGCTCTATGAATCCATCATCTTCTGCTCTCACCGCAGGGCCATGCCAAAGAAATCCCTCGTGAAACAGGAGTCATGGTTAAGTATAGACCAGAAGTGAATTTGTCATTGTTTTATTTATACCCTTTTGCTCTCAATCTTGCCCTTGGCTGTCCGCCCTTAAGTCTTGCTTAATGTAATTTTGCAGTGTTTCACCACCCAGCCAGTCTGGTGGAGTGGAGCGACAAGATGAAACATAGTGAGACCGGTAGGTTCTCGGTAGAAAACAAAGGCAAAGGAGGGTGCACAGGGTGTCTTGAGCCATAGGTGCCTCCTCCAGCAGGGTCATAGAAGCCCAGAGCTGGCAGGTATTTCCTTCCTATTTTCAAAGGGTCCCTGGGGGATGGACGGGAAGGGAGGACTTTCCTAGCAGGGAAAGGATTAGCCCTAACAGGCATGAACTAATTCCTCTCCTGCAAGAAGCAGGTGGCAAAGCAGTACTCCACAGATCCGGGTGAGATCTGGGTATTCAAACAGGCTCCGGCTCTTCCCCTGTCCCCTACAGGGAAGGCAGAAGGTCACTCTTCACTGCCATGGGGAGCGTTCCAGTTTATCAAAGCTACCCTTGGGGAGGTTTGCTTGTGAAGATTTACAAAAGAGGTGACTAAGTATGCCAGTGGGTGTCAGAAGAGTTGCTAGTTGACTGGTACAAAGAAGAAATTACTGCGTTTTTTGTATAAAGTCTAAATAACATTTATACACTACTAATCACAGGGCTAAAAATAATTTAAAAGCACCCACCATTTTCTTCTTTTAAAATTCAAAAAGTGACTTTTTTTTTTTTTGAGTGCCCTATTACATTTCCCTAATAGTTCACTGAAGACTGAAGCAAACATCCAGTCTTCACTGAGTACTAATATAAAAAAAAATCAAGCTCCTTGACAATAATGACAACTGAAATAATGGGAGCCACTGCCCAAACCAAAAGCTGCAGTAAGCATCCAGCCGTGATGCCCAAAGGGTTTTCACTGAGAAAGGCAAGGACGCCTGCATACAAACGTCAGAGTTAGCTTACTGTTGGAATAAGTTGCATCTGAGAAAAAACAGAAATATGCCAGAAACAACATGAACTGGCTAGAGGGCAGCCCTTGAAGACTGAGCCTGAGCAAAACTCAGAGAAAGTTCCTTCTTTCTTCTAGAGCAGTGGTACACCAAAGAGGAAGCAGCCATAAGGAGTATGAAATAAATCTGATCCTCACAAGCCTCACAAATACAACTCTTGACCTAGCTCAGATATGAAAAGGGAGATTATAATATGGCTCACTGTGACACTTTTGAACAATTAGAATAAAAAGCTCTCTTGATTTGTAAAACTAGAGAAGCAGTTACGTTGTAAAATTCTCCCACTCTGAAAAAGATTGGCTGCAACATGAGGGAATGTCACAAGCAGAGGATGGACCAAGAGAACAATTCATAGATCTATAGGAATAGTTTAATTCTATCATTTAAGGTCTGAGGTTTGCCAGCTTGAAGGAACAAAGCTCCAGGGCACAACAACCAGTCAGACAGTCATGGAACAGACTTGGGAAGTTCCGCTTCTAGATGCCGAATTTGTAATCTCTGGAAATTCCCATGACTGAAGGTGTAGAAATCGCCAAGCCAAAAATCCTGAAAACACAGAGCAGTTGGAAAGTTGAAACTGAACCACCTTTGTGGTTCAAATCTCAAGTGCAGACAGTGACGGCCAAACATCCACTCATACTGAATGGAAACTGTTTTTAACACTAATCTGATGACGTTACAATAAAAAACCTGGGGTAGCAAAAGGAGACACTGAGACAGCCAGGAGCAGAGAATGAAATGCTGATAATGTCATCTGCATTTTGGAACGAGTAGCGTGGTACAGACAACATTCAGACCAGGGACAGTCCCTGAATTTCTAAATATAAGCAATGCCATGATTATTCCTCATTCAAGACTATAAACAATTTGCATGCCTTTTATTCTAGAGCCAGCACAAGACTTTCCAACGGCTCAGACAAAATTGACACTCAGTCCTCCTAAAACAAGAGACGGGATAGGGCCATCCCTGCCCGCCGCAGGAAAATGGGGAATTGCAATGGAGAGATCTCGAGGATCCACGCTGCCGCTCCGGCTGCCTCCAGGGACTGATACCCGCCAGCTATCACAGCTGCCGGCACTGGGCATGCTACCAATAGTTTCCACTCCTACTTTAGCGGCAGCAGCAGTTTCAGGCAACCTGTTTTTCCCAGTCCTAATACGGACAAAATTTGGGGGGGGATGTTAAGGGACCTGTGCTTTGTCTTCCTAGCAGCACACTGCCTTAGGCCATTTCTGCTTTGCCTGTGTGCACAGCCAGTCCAGTTTGCGGCCGGGAGCTGAGGACGCAATTTAACTTTGCTGCTTCTGCATCCTCAGGAGATTCAGCAAAGACTACGTTCACCAGCATCATCTTCTAATTCTTCTGAGAGTCAGGGGCCTTGGCCCTAAACCTATGAAGTCCACCTCATGTCAGTCTTAATTCTTCTGCAGGGGCATCAGTATAGTATCCTTCTCAAAAAAGCAAACAGTTCACCGATAATGATCAAGAATTTTTTAATACGCTGTCCATATTGTGCTCTTCAGGTTCCTTATGAAAGAGTTTGAGTGCACTGAAATTCTTGATGTAAAAGGCTACCGTGAGATATTTCAATATGCTGTTGCAACACGAGAGTTATCAGTGTGCCAGGGTAGAGTCTGCCTAGTTTGATCAGGAAACTACTGAAGAGTCGCCGAGTAAATAATAGATTTAAAAACAGGAACAGCTTTGAAGTGTGTATTGGCGGTTGCTCATTGTACAGTACTGTCAGAACAAGTGTTTCATCAGTATTGGCAGATAACGCTGAAATTTCAGTAAATATTAGTCTTTCGAGCTAGAGTTATTAAAGCCTTATGCAGGTATATTTGTTACAGCTTTTCTGACAGATTATACCACTGTTGGCCAGTGTAGCAACAACAGGAAAAAATGCAGAATAATAATTTTGTTCCACATAAAATCATACCTTGCCATACCATAATGACTTTTTATATCCAACTTCATATCCTACTTAATTCCATTAATTTTTTTTTTTAAATGTCTGAAACTTTACTGAGGGAGAATACTTCAGTGATGCTCACCAAGTTCAGACCCCTTCTCCACCTGCAGATTTCCACTGTGCTCTCTTGAGATTCACTTTGTGTTTTTGTGCCTTAGCTCCACGGACATAAAATAATCACCTTGTCCTACCTCACAGAGCTGTTATTAGCACAGCCCATGTAGATTCTGGACAGTTGCAGCATTATGGGAGAAAAATGGTTTATCTATGTATCATTTTGTGTGCACATTTTCTACTGAGCTTTTAAAAAAAATCTAAACTTGTCTCTTGAACACTTGTTTTTAATTTTCTTTCCTAACTTCCATCACTTTGGTTTGCCTTGTACTGTGCTGTATCTGCTGGTACAGTCGTCTTCCTCCTTCAGTCATTTTTTCTGTGTCGTATAAGTGATGAGGTTTCTCTCCATATTTCTTCTCTTCACCATTGCATTCTTCTTATTTCTCCTATATTGACAGGCTCTCTAGATTGAGAATAGGTAACTATTCCCAAACTCATTCACATCTTTGTATCTCCTTTCTTATTGCTTTGAGCCTTTCCTTTCCGGTCTGTGTACCATCCTGCTTCCTCTCCAGAAAGAATTTTCTCCCTTCGCAGGGGTGAGGGAGGACCCTGCAGCAGCATTCATTGATGAGGAGGTAGGGAAATTAGGAGGAGTGCCTGATCAGAGAGCTTTTATTTAGGATACATGTAGGCCTTTAGCTATGTGTAAAACACCTCAATGAAAAAGATAATGAGTGCTTCAGGGTAGGGACGGTATCTGCCTGAGATAAGCGTTTCTCCAGCGCTCGGTGCAAAAAAAGCTGCTAACCTCGCAAAGGCCTTAGACTTGCTACAGCTCAAACTCCAGGAGGCTTTACAGGGTAAATCATGCATTTTGGACCCAACTGGAAAACAAAAGCAAAGCTGCTGCATGCTACAAAACACGTGTTTTATGGGCTGATGGCAGCCCAGGTGCTGACGGTTCCCAGCTGCCTATTCCCTTGTCCTGTGCGACGGACTTTCAAAGAGCGCAAGTCAGAAGCAAGTAATGCTGTCATTTACCTTGATTTCAATCATTTGGAATCACAGAATCACAGAATCACAGAA
>NW_010526371.1:0-4660 GCF_000687285.1 Phaethon lepturus
GTCCCGGCTCTGCTGCCTGCAGGAGGAGCCCAGCAGGACGAGCCTCTAAACTCGGTCCCAAGTTTGGCGATTAAAGTTGGCAGCTGGGTACCCAGCCGCACCCAAGCCTCTCACCCGACTCCTGTGTCCCCTGGGTGAAGCATGTCTTCCTCAAAATTATCCAGCCCAAACTGTGTCCTCGAGAAGACCCCCCCTCCCTTGGTGGCTCATGGCAGTAACCTGCTATTAAAGATCCCTACCTAATTTTGGGCAAGAATGTGCCTTTTTATACTATTCAGCCCCCAGATCAGCCGCACCGCTCTCAGCTCCATTGCTCAGCTGGCCCTGGGTCCCCCCGCACCGGCGGGGTCCCCGTGTCACCCTGTGAGCAGTGCTGGGACTTGGGGATGAGGGAGGTAGTGCCGGCTCCAACCAGCCACAGGAGCAAAGCACACGCTCCCGCACGGTTCTGCTCCACGAGGAACAGGCTCGGGCTGGGGCACCTCCATCTCCTGGCGACCCTGCAACCCCAATGCCAGCCCTCGCCCAGGGCAGACCCCAGAGCCTCCGGCCGGCTGTGAACCCCAAGCTGGAGCTTTCAGATGCTGGCAGCTCCCTGCGGCAGCACCGTCCTTTGCCCTGGGATGCGACAGAGCTGGATGGCCCTGAGAATGCGGCCAGCACTCAGCTAACGGGGACGTGGCACGTGGACAGCCTCGGAAAGAGCAAATCCTGGAAGTGCGGGGAACCCCGCTGGCATTTGTGAGCCCAGTTTGCACCACAGACCCCAGCGTCAGAGCCACATGCCTCTGCGCCCGTAATTAGCTCTCCCTTATGACAAGCACGTCACCAAACAAAATGCTCGGCAGGAGATCAATCTCGCCTGTAAGTCACGCAGCCTTTAATTTATTCAGCATACAATGTCGCTCCACCGCTGGCTTCCTGTAATTTATACCGTACACTGTCGTGTATTATTTAACTCGTCCGAGTGTTTTACAGCTCGCCTGAAAGTCGCCGCGCAAAATAAAGTCAGGGCTGGGGCACTAGCGAGGTGCAGGGAAGATGCAACCTGTCCCCTGGCTCTGGGGCGGGTACGGGGCCCCTGGCCTGGCTCGGGACCAGGTGACGGTGACAACATCCCACAGAAGTTGGTGGCTCAGGGCCCCGCTCTTGGGCTCCGCAGGTGGGAACGGGCACAGGAGGTGGGTGCCCACAGGAGCCTGGTAAACTGCAGGCTCCAACACTGGAGCTTCCTTAGAGGAGGAAGGAGGAAAGGACGGTGGTGGGGAGAGGGCAGCAGGACTCCTGCCAGCTGGGGTGACTGGGGAGACCCAGTTGGACTTGGGGACAGGACAGGGCAGAGATGCTCTCGGCACCTCCTCCTCCTGGCTGTTCTGGATGCCAGGGGCAGCCAGGCTGGTGCCTGCCCCTCTCTGCAACATGGATGGAGGGTCCCTGTCCACAGGCGCTGCTCGAAGCACAGCCAGAGACCCCAGAGCAAAGCGCGGTGAGGGAGGAGGCTGGGAGCTCCATGGGGTGGCTCAGCAGATGCAACAGCCTCATCTCCTGGCCTGGGCAGACCGCAGGGCTGCGGGCAGCTGCCAGAAGGGAACAGGGCAGGCAGGGGAGGTGAGCAGGCAGCAGCACTGCTGGCATGCCCAGCCCCACCAGTACCAGAGCAAGAGAGAAGTCCAGGGGACGGGCGGGAGCTGGGATGCTGCAGCAGCCACGCTGCCCAGCCCACGGCCCGTCATCACCATGGCTCTGCCTTTGCCCACCCTGCACAGCCGGGACCCTCGCTGCCACTGGAGCGGGTCCCTGGGGATCCCGGGGCACGCTGGTGGGAGCAGGCAGCCCTGCCAGGGTGGTGGGGCTTCATCCACAGGCAGGGCACCCGGGGGCTGCCCCATCGCCCCCTCTCCCGGTGCACACCCCAGAGCGGGCAGAGGGCAGGCAGGCAGGCAGCGTGTGGTGGGACGGCTCCTTCCTGGCCTCTCCAGCAGGACACACAGCAGCCGCAGCCAGGCCCTGAGAGCAGGAGGGAGGTCCTACCCCAAAACTGGGCTGAGCGCTGGCTGGTAGCTGGTGCGGCCGCTCTGAGCAGCTCACATAGAGCTTGTCTTTGGCTGTGCAGCTGGATGGAAAGTCAGTGATGGAGAGCTGGATATCCTCCACAGGGAAGGTTAAAACCTCTGTTCAGTGCAAAGTTGCCATATCTAAGCACTTACGATCACGATATTTATGGCTAGTTTTTTCCAGGCTGTTAAAGGCAGCAGTAGTTATCCACAGATAAAGGGAATTCAGCTCCCCTGACACCTTTTCTCCCCGTGGTGATGGCATGCCCAGCCGGAGCCGGGTGCTTGTGGTGAGGTAACTCACCCCACGGTCCCGGCCAGAGCCAGCGCCGGGGTCAGGCACACGGATGCTTGGCATGGCAGGGACGGTGGCTCTGGTTCTGCTGCGTGGGAGCTGTGCCGACAGATGTGGGAGATGCCATCTCCCTGCCCCTGACCGATGCCGCTGGGGGCCAGGAGGTCCCCAGGCTGCAGTAGCAATTCGGTCTGCCTTCCCGCTGCTGCCCAGGACTGGTGCAGGTGTCTCTGCTTCCCGCATCCCCTCTGCACACTGCTGTGCCTCTGCCATGCCCGGCTCTGATGGAGGCTTTGTTTAGAGCAGAAGGCCAAACTGCTCTGGGGTTTTGCAGGGCATTTCGAGTCCCACAAGCCACTCCAGCACCACCCGGCTGTTGGCTCCTCTCCACGTCCAGCTCCTGACACCCAGTCCCACCACTGGGATTGGGATCCTAATTAGGGAGAAATTTCAAGGGAGAAATGAGAGAGGGTTTATAAAGATGAGTTTCTCCTGCCTGTGAATGACACAAGATGTCAGAGAAAGGAAATAAAAGGCAAGGATGCAATTCCAGTGCTGCCGTGAGTGTGTGGCGAGTCCTAATGGAAAGTTCTCCCGCTCTTTAAAGCTTGGTCAGATGGCCTAGTTATTGCTTTAAAAGGACCCAGAATCAAACCACGGCGCCGCACTCGAAGCCTTCAAATAAAGCGAGCTGTGTTTCTGCAGGTCCAGCGAGGCAGAGGCAGGCGATTACACAGAGAAGGGCAGGTCTCTTTATCTTGGAGGGAGACCTACCTATTTTTAAACATTAGCTCCAAATCAGCAGCTCACCTCTTTGTCTCACACAAACCCTCTCTCGCCTTCTGGAGGAGAGATCAAACACCAGCCCTGCTGCCATTGTTTCTCTCCCAGCGAGATGGATGCGGGACTGTAATCTTCCCACAAAGCCACATGCTTCAAAGGCATCAAAAGTGCTTATTAAAAGTCCTAGGAAACTAATTTAATAACAACCCAAAGGGCTGGAAAAATCAGTGCCAGAAGCTCAAAATATAACCTGGCGAGGGAGACGGGCCCCTGTTCGACACGACTCCATCTGGGGGGGCTGCAGGTGGGGTCGGGGCGCTTCGGCATGCAGACCTTCCCCGCTCCCCACGGCGTGACCACCCTGGCGCTGCCCTCTCTCCTGCCAGGGACGCAGCCGGGCGAGCAGGAGTGTGGGGGACCCTGCCCTGATGGCACAGCCAGTGCAGCTCGCATGGGACCGTGTCCCCACCAAGGGCTTTGCACTGAGATTGCTGGACCAGAGGCGTCCTCGCACAACGGGCGCAGAGACTGGCCACCCACCCTGGCTCCGTGGCCCTGCTCCCCTTGTCGAGCCCAGGAGCCCTGCGCCGTCCCAGAGGCAGGATTTCAGGCTTGCCTCTCAAACATGGAAAGCACCGAGCGGCCTTTGCCAGCCATCTCGGCGGCTGCAGGCCTGGTGGTAGCTTTGCGCGATGCTCGCCCAGACGGACGGGCTGGAAGGAAGCAGACGCGTGCCGGGCCCGTGCGTGATGCAGACAGGGATGTCAGCCAGACCTACATCAGAGAGACCCGTGCACTATGCGTGAGACCGACCCAACCCGTGTGCCTTCCCGCTAACACGTGTGTGCAGCACGCGTGTGCTCGCAGCCGCAGCGGCACGAGGGCTGCGCTCCTGCTCGCCCAGACGGACGGGCTGGAAGGAAGCAGACGCGTGCCGGGCCCGTGCGTGATGCAGACAGGGATGTCAGCCAGACCTACATCAGAGAGACCCGTGCACTATGCGTGAGACCGACCCAACCCGTGTGCCTTCCCGCTAACACGTGTGTGCAGCACGCGTGTGCTCGCAGCCGCAGCGGCACGAGGGCTGCGCTCCCTTGCATCCCCCAGAGCATGCCCCTGCTCCCGGCCTGCGCTGGGCGACGTGGGGGACCCCGGGCCTGTGTCCCGTGTGAACGGCGCAGGCTCCCATGGAAAGGGGCAGGGGATGGAAATTAACACTCCAGCCTCCGTCTCATCCTGCCCATTAGTGGGGCTGTTTTACTCCGGATCATTAAATATGTATATCTTATTACACGCCTTGTTACAGTATTGAGCTCTATTGACTGATAATAAATTCCAAGCATCATCCTGGTCATAAATTTATCTGGAGATGATGAAGACTCAATAATCTAGTCATGCAGATAATATGATAGGGCCTTAAAAAAGATCATTACATTATATGTCAAAATTAAAAGTGAAATACACTTTATTAACACTGTTTCCACACTCGGGGCCATTACTTGTTATATCCCTTCCTGCCCTCCCGCCC
>NW_010526372.1:0-6343 GCF_000687285.1 Phaethon lepturus
ACCTGCCGGAGCGGGGACGGGGGACGCGCCGCCCGCGGCCGGGCTTTACGAACCGCTGCTAGCTTTGGCCAGCAACACGTTAGCCTCTCCCTGGGGAGGGACGATGACTCAGGAGGGGTGTCTGAATCATCGGGGCTTCCCCTGGGCGAGGCCGGGCTCGGGCCCGCCGCCCTGCCGCACGTCCGGGCAGGGGGGGGGCTGGGGAAGGAGCTTGCAGCTCCGCAGAGCTGCAGCCCCGGAGCAATGCCCCTCCTGAAGGACCTTACAGACGCAGAATTGAGGTGACGTAAGGCATTGCTAAAAGTCGTTCCTGTGACTTTCGTTGTGTGTATTTGCTTTCAGGGTCTGTTTTCAGTTCACGGGGGCTCAAACTACGGCAGCTTCCCTGCAAAGTCTGCAATAATGTGAAAACAGAAATAAGCGGTGAGTGGCTGTTGCAAACTGCACTGGCCTCCTGGCATTTTTGGCTGTTTTCCACCCACCCTTGAAAATCATCTCTGGCCCAAAATGGAACTGTGAGCTGTACCACATGCTCTAAATGAAGTGCTAATTAGATATTTCTACTTAACGTAGACAACATTTCTTTGAAAATACTGTAACGTATTGCAGATGTCATGAATTTCCTTAGAGAATGGCGAAGGGAGCAACGTACACGTTGCATCCCCCTCTAGGAGGTAGGGACGTAGCCGGGGTGGTTACAACTGATAAGGCCTAACGCTGAAGCGGCACTCGTCTGGTCCACGTGCCCACACGCCGTCTCTCACAGGGGCCTTGGTATCGGGAATCCTGCAGGTGCTTCCATCCGGATGCACACTTTGACACACGGGAGATAAATGGTGGAGCTGTAGGGCTTGATAGATACTCAGAGTCTAAAAAGAAAACAGGTAAGAACTGGCCGATGTTGCAGGAAAGGACCCAGATCTCTCTGGGTGGAGGCCCAAGCCATGCTAAGGGAGCTGGCAAATGGTTTCTGGCTCAGGCTGTCCCAGTGCAGGACAGAGCTCCACAGCAAAGGAACGGAAAGGCTTTGGGTTTAGCACACGCGCTAATGTCCTTTCTGGCAACAGGAGAAAAGCTGAAAATCCAGGTCCAGATTAGCAGGGAGGCTCTGCTAAAGTTATCGCTATTGAAATCATGGTCGATCTTTAGGTTTCAGGGTCAACAGCTATGAAGCTCAGAAAAGCCACATCACCCAGCTTTTGGGATAAGCTTATGCTGTTAATGGACCATATGTTCAAGTTCATTTCCAAGTCCAGACTTGCCCATGAGCATCTTGCTTTCACACAAGCTCTGGCGCAGGCTCAAGTCGAGCTCTAGTTCTGTCCTGAGGGAAGAGTTTGAGCAAAATGGATGTCTTTGTACAGACCCAGGCTCTCATCAGTGCAGCCTGGCTGGATTAGACAAAAGCAGGACTGTGCGTACAGGGGTTCAGTTTTCTAGCATGAATCCCAAACTTGGCTTGGAACACTTTGTATGTGTACCAGAACCAAATTACCATCAGGCCAACAGCTAGCCAAATGGACAGAAGCTTGTCCCAGTGCTTGCCCCCACGTGCCTGTGCCCACCACACATATGGCCTCTGTCCTCAGGCAGCCTCCAAGATCAAGCTCTCCTGCGTCATCTTTTGTCAGAGAAGATTTTTCTCATAATCCACAGGCCTAGAAATCCAGATTGTCCGTTCAGTGACAGTTTAAACCCTTGGATATCTGAGGGGCTACCTGTGAGACACTGGCACGTTGCCTGAGCTTGGGCATCAGGGATGGGTCAGAGAGAGGCCCCCAGTGCGTGGTGGGGCAGGAAATGCAACAGTCTGAGTACACCACACACAGAAACAAAGAAAATAGGATGGAAAGAATAAACTAGGAAATCCAGTTTTCATGCAGTTACGGTTACTTACGGGGTTGGGAAAGGTCTCTGATCCTCTGGTGTCAGGATGGGGGAAAGAGGCTGATTATGCAGAGATTCCAGTTGGGAGAGGAAGGAGCATCAGCCAGGACTCCTGGCTTTGATTAGTTTGTGCTAATGAACCTTGTCAGTGGCTTGCCTACTGACACACCAGTTTGCTCCTCAAAATGGATGGTACTATCCTATCTCATTGAGATCAAATAGCCAAGGGGCGTTAGCGCAGGTAGAGTAATAGTTGTGTGGGACGTCCAGGTCTGCAGATGGAGGTTGCAATAGTGCCCATGTTTTGGGGTGTCAGTGATGATGAATTAAATCCTACATTAACACTGGATATGTGCAAGTTTGTGAGTGCAAATTGGAGAAGGATCTCAGCATCGAGGAGTTAATAGGTGAACAAAAACAGTCCAGTTCTTTCTGGTTTCACTCTGACGCATTTTGCTTTGATCTGCAGCCAGGGTGAGCCACCTCCGCCCTGATCCAGCAGTACCTCCTCCTGGGCTTTTCCCCTCGGGACTGTCCTGCAGGTCTCCCCAGCAGAAACGAAACTGGGTATTCATAGATCCCTAACTGCAAATTGAACTCCCTTTCTTTTGAAGACTGCAGGCTTGTAAAGATCTAAAGTTGGTTTAGCAACTCTTCTCTGCAGCAGGATTGTGCTCATTGTGCAACATTAAGTTATTTTTATTAAAAGAGTGAAACCAGCATTTTCCCTTGCTGGTGGAAGGAGCAATGTGGACCATAATATATTGAGTTTCTGCCTGCAGTGCCTGATGTCTGCAGGCAAAATTGAGTCAAAGGATGCAGAGAAGGATGTCTGGTCACCCTGGCAGTGCTGCTCCTGTCACCCTCTGCGGGGTGTCAGGGTGTCCCTGGCCTGTCCCCACCTCAGCCACTCTTCCACACTGGACAGTTACATCTCAGCTATCTCCATGTCCACTTTCATCTCCTCACTCCCAGGTACCGTATGGGGAAAGGTGTGTCCTTGTGCCATTGACAGCAGCCGCTAGAAGGCATGGACACCCTGGCATCCCCATGCCAGGACCAAACCAACCTCAGGTGGCCCCACACTTGAGGCACAGGGAGCAATTTGCTCCTTCACAGGAGATCTGGGGATCTGGACAGTTTCCAAACAAGTGACTTGCAAGGTGCCTGGTGGCTCTAAGTGAAGGATTAAAGATACAGCCACTGTAATCAATATTTTGGAGTAGCACAATTCATTTATTGTTCACCACTTGTGGGTGGGAAGGAAGTTTCAAGGTGGGATTTGAGTGTACGGAGGGGTCAGCGTTGCTTTGGTAGCCGTGGTAGGCACCAGCATGAGCCCGCAGGGAGCGGGGTCTCTTGCGGTTGCACTGTGTGAAGATGCTCCAGGAGAGTCAAAAGCAGAGAAAATCTTCTTTTCTAGAGTGATCCGGCAATTAATTCGCACTATCTTTGTTCTTCTTTTGCTGGGGTTCATAACAGTGAGGGCTGAACAATATGGAGCTAGCTTCAAAGAATTTCTTTATATTAAGAAATATGCAGCATCTTACTGTGTGAAGAGTATGAAAGCCTCTCCTGTAAAAATTCATAGAATATTTCCACATTTCTTTCAAGATGATTCTGCAATGTTGTGAGTGCTTTTTGGGGCTGGATGCTCTCTCGGGTGAAAAAGGAGGGAGGAATCCAAGATGATGAAGAAACAAGAAAAAGGGGGAAAATAAAGCAGATGGCTAGGTGGAAAGCTTTCCTCAATGAAGTATTATACATTGAGGATGTGAATTCAATTGCCTGTTGCTATTTGTCACGACCACATAAAATTCAAAGTACTTTGGTATTCAAATAGTTATAGATTCAGAGATGAGTCATGAAGCAGAGCTATTTTATCCGTGGCCATGTTGGTGAATGGTTTTCTAATGCAAGGATCTTATTTCCACTCTCTCTACTGCAATGGTATTTCTGTTCTCAGATTTTGTTGTAGATAAACGGGACAAAATGAAGAAAACTAATGCTTCTGGGGCTAGTTGTTATTACGAACTTAATTATTTTCTTTTAAAAAACACACTGCTACACAGTATTGCAGAGATATGCCAAGTTCTCTCTCTCCAGAGAGAATTAATCAAAAAAGATACCTTCTGGCTCCACTTCTGTAGGAAAATTTGAGGGGAATTTTTGCTGCTGTTGGTGAGCAGGTCTCTGAGTCAAGCCTCATTTTGTGCATCTTTTTGCCAAGAGACAATGTGTCATTTGTGTGATAGCCACTGCAAGCATCCTGCACAAGGGAGGGAGCATTTGGGAGCGCAGGGGAGTGTATCCAGTAGCATGAACTTACAGAAGAAACCTGCAAAGTTCAATTCTGCATGTGGAAACGGGTATGATTTTCAATTTTTCAGGTGTAATTCTCTTAGTATTTCTGGATATGGTAAGCTAGAATAGGCTGCAATTTGTATAATAAATAGGAACTTTCACATGAAATTTATTTTGATACAAAATGTTCTCTCTTGCCCTGAAGACAAGTAGCTACTCAAGCAGCCCCTCCACCCCTAAAAGAATTTGTAATGGTGCAGTGGTAGTTTTCTCTTCCCCCGAAAAGACAGTTAAGTTTGAGAAAAGACAGATCCTTGTCCCAGGGAAAGCACTGCTGATGTTAGAGTCGGGGACCCCAAACAGAGGCTGCTTTCGGAAGATGCATGTTGAGGATTGTTAATGCTGGAGAGGGAACTGACTCATCACATCATCAATTCTGCTCCTCTGCCAGTACAGCACAAAACAGCTTTTATCATCATGCTGCTCGTTCTTCTTCATTTCTTTTCTAAAGGGGTTTAAAACTGCTCAGCGTTCTTGTCCTCCCCTTTTCCAGCCTGTTGCTCTTCTCTGGCCGGTGGTTACAGTTTGGGGTGATGGAGCTCCCGTTTGCCCTGTGCGGGAGGACTCTTCCCATCCAGGCGTTGTCAAGGACAAGGCAGAGGATGAATTTCTTGGCTCATGTTTTCACTCCTCGCACCGAGTTGCACACATACCCCTGAGCTGTAAGAAAACTAAGCTTTCCCATCTGAGTCCTTTTTTCTTGTTGCTTGCCTTAGTCCCTCCTTGTTGTGGGAAGAGCTGTTTATCTTAATGGGGACAGCAAGAACTCTCTGGACGCGTAATTGCCACGAAGGCTACAGCGTGGTCCATACGGTACCAGTTTGCACTGATATTTTTCTGGAGCATGCCAACAACAAGAGGCTGCTGTGAGAGCTGGAATTGCTGCTTTTTTCTGTTCACATCTGCATTTGATTTTCAATCAAGACTTGGTTGGTGAAAAGCCAACTAATCTACAGTGCTTAGGGGTTTTTTGTTTGTTTTTAAGGGGCTGGCTTGAGCCAAGTTTAGTACCACAGAACTAGTTTTTAATAGATTTTTTTTTTCCCCTTGAATTATAAGTACTTTTGGACACAGACTATTTCAAATGGATCTTATGGGAAAATTATTATTCACCGTTATATCTTTGTATCGGTATCTTGTGTGTGACTGTTATAAAGGGCCAGGACCTTTCTGGGCCAGGTGCATTACAGCACACAACAAAATGGCAAATAACACACCCAGGCCCTCATGGTGGCAGGGACGCTGCTGGGGAGATGGGTGCCTCCAGCTTCGTGCTCTGGAGCCAGGGAATCAGAAGTGTTTGACTTTTGTGAGAACCAGGGGAGGAATTTCCACAGGTTTTGCATGAAATGCCTGGCATTTTGTTTGGGGTGGTGTCACATCCTCTTCCACCCGCCGCTGTTGTGACAGATGAAGAATTGGGTTAGTATTGAAGATACATGAAAAGTCACTGTTTAATCAGAAACTTCAAAGGAACTGAGAAAGCATCCATCTGTGATTCAGCCATCTTAAGCTTTGGGGAACAAAAAGAGGGAACGGTCTCGGATCACAGAGTTTTCATTTTTTTATGGCAGTGATATACAGCAACAGAAAGCACTGACCTGTGACTAACTCAGTCTACAGAAGGACTTCTAGTATTGCTTGCTGTCCTGTATTTGTCCAAGGCTCCACTTGATACATAACACACTTTTAACAGAATTTTTTAAGCTGAACATTCAGTTACTGTTGAAAGGTGCTGAACTAATAACCCTCTGAAACTATAGTTTCCTCCTAACATGGGGAAAATTGGTTGGGGGCAGTGGCTGGGTGAGGAAGAGAGCACATGAATCACACTGACAAAGAAAAAACACGAAAGGTAAAAGCGCGTAGTATAACGCAGCAGTAGTGCTGCTGTGAACGATTAACGCTCACATCCCGGCGCTTTGTTCCTGTATTTTAGTGTGTGCTAGTGCAAAATCAGCGTGAAAATCTACCTCGGCCAGCCTGCTGTGTTACCCGCGCTGCGACCAGACCAGCGCGGCGCTGAAGGCCTGAGGCGCTTCGCGGCGTCCCGGAATCTGTGTTGCCGAGACCCCTGAGCCCGGGCCCGGGG
>NW_010526373.1:0-1522 GCF_000687285.1 Phaethon lepturus
GGGGGGGTGAAGCAGGGGTGAGTGTGCGGGTGGCTTTCAGTGTCCCCTCCCAAAAAGAAGAGCAGCCAATTTCGACACAAACCCCATAATCCCTTTTTTTCAGCACTGGTTGGGATTTTTGACACCACTTTGGGTGGGAAAACCCAAATTTCACCGGTTGGAATGGGATTGGGGACCCCCCTGCACCCCCCAAAATGCTGGGGAAGCATCTCAGTTCTTGGGGGGGGACAGAATAGGAGCAATGTCACATCCCTCCTTGACGCGGGGACGCTATTAAATTTTTAAAACCTCCAGGGATGCAGGGGCCTAAATATAGAGCCTTAAAATATCATCTTGAGCTCAGCCCAGCTCCTAAACCCGGGTTTTTTTTTAGGGGAGAAATCTCATGTGAGAGCCGCTAATAACGGCGGGGACCACATTAATAAAAATTCTCATTAAAAAAGTGCCATGGGGGTGGGACGGAAGATCATCACCCACCCCCGAGAGAAGGACAGGGGCCCGGTGGGGAAATTGAGGGGTGGGGGGGTTGAGTCCTGGCACCTCGTTTTGGGTTTGGATGTTGCCAAATGGGGGATTTGGGGCGAGCGCTCGGGTCGGTTCCCTGGGGAGGCGTCCCTTTTAAAGAGGGTTATGGGGGCGCGTTCCCCTCGGGCCATGGGTTTGCTCCTCTCTGCTGCATGACAGTGAGGGTTTTGGGGGAGGAATTGTGCCGTGTTGGTGCTGAGGGGTGCTGTCAGCTACCCCGATGCTGTTTCGGGCTCAAATAGCCCCGTTTTGGGTGTGTGTGTTGTGTCCCTTACCGTGTGTGTGGATGCAACACTGCCTGCCTGCTTCCCTGTCTTCTCCTCCTCCTTGTCCTTGTCCTCCTTCTCCTCGTCCTCCTCTGGCTCCTGGAGGAAAAGCAGGAAAACCTAAAATTCAGGTGGGGTGGGACAAGGGCAGTCGGGCCAGGGCGGGTGCTGGGTCCCAGGCACCCCAAATTCTCCAAAGGAGACCAGAGGGGTGGGCAGGGAGGGCAGCCTACCTGGCAAGGGGCCTGAGTGAGAAGCTCGTCCTCCAACCGGGCTCCCCACACTGCTGGGTCAGCTGAGCTCTCTGGGGAAGGAGGAGGCTTGATGCCACGTGGGATGGGCATGTGGGGCAGGCCTGACACCCCAGGGATAGGCATGTGGGGCAGGGCTGAGGGTACGAGGGATGGGCAACGTGCAGAGTCCCCTATGACGGGCACGAGGGGCACGTGCAGTGCCCTGAGCAGTAGGCACACAAGGCAGACAGGACACCACAGAGAATGGGCACAAGGGGCAGGCCTGATGCCCTGGGTGATGGGCACATGTGGCAGGCATGGTGCCACGCAGGTTGGGCAGGCAATACAGTGTTGGGCAGGGGATAAAGGTGTGGGAACGGGTGCTGCCGGGCTGGGCCGCTCACCCTCTCTCTGCTCCAGGAGCATTTGGAAGTGCTGAGCAGCAAAGGCCACCACGTCGATGGGCTGCGCCCGCAGCACCTCCAGTGCCAGCCCCTC
>NW_010526374.1:0-30499 GCF_000687285.1 Phaethon lepturus
AATTTAACGGAAAGCTGTAACGCTTCTGACTCGTTTTAACTTGAGCAATAAAGTTATATTGAAGGAGGACATAATTTTCTACTAATCTCTGCATGTTTTTGGAAAGCAAGAGCGCAAAGCTCTCTTACCACGTCCAGGCTCTGTAATTGCAGGCGAAACAAGCCCTGAGCTTCTGTGGCCCCAGTTTTGAAATAGCAGTAATGCTGTTGACCCACCTCTGTAACACACTCAAGATCTACTCAAAGGCCAGTTGCCAAATTAGAAAGCCAGGCTGAGAGCTGGATTCCCACTGAGAACAGTCAATCACTGCTTCTCTCTTCATCCCCAAAATACTTAGCTTTAAGGAAAAAAGAGGACAGCTCAAGGAGGAGCCACTTGGAATGACAAAGAAAGCCTGGGTGTGCGCAGATGCTGGGCTTCATTCTGCCCTCATTGAGGGCCCAGTAAACCAGAAGAAGGAATTCACTGCAGTGGAGGAAGCTGGAATGAAATAAGAGCCCGAGCAGTGCCTTGCAGGCCAAGCTGAGCTCTCACCACGGAATTACACAGCTCTTTAAAGTCCTTGTTGAAGGGTCTAGAGAGGGGCAATAGAAATGAGACCACAGCTGAGGCCCTGACATACTTAACACCTCCTTGCAAGGACACGGCAGTGTCTGCCGTCACCAGCGGGAAAGACAACCTCGGCTCCTGAGCCCTGTGCGCGTCAGATGTGCGCAGGGAGGGACGGTAACCCCCGCCACTGGGGAGTGAGACAGGCAGCGCTGGGGCAGAGCTGCTGGCTGCTGGCTGGGCATGGCTCTGCACATGCGGCATGGCTTTGCACATGCAGGTTGCGCTTCATTGCAAGTGGTGCAGCAATTCTGCCCCCCTTGGTGTGCGTGCAAAGAGCTGGGATCTGCCTTACATGCAAAGATGGGCTGAGAGACCACAGGGACAAAGGACGGGCTGAGTCCAGGTGGGGAGGAGGGGCTGGTGTGTGTGAATTTTGATACCTGCTTACAGGCATTACCCTTGTAATGGGGATGCGCTACAAAGTGAGACCTCCCTTTATTTTTGTTTCTGAAGAGGCTTCCCATAACCTCAGAGGGGAATAAAGACATAGGGGTTTTGTCAGCATTAGAGGAGACCAGAGCAGTTCTCTGGGTGTCCACTACAGCAAAAGGGACCTCTGGAACTGCTGCCCTTGAACATCTCAAGAGAGCAGAGTGAGGTTCAGAGACTGAAGGCATATCCAGCCAGTGCAGTGGGAGCCCCGTTCCAGTAGCTTTTCAGGAACTGGAAGGTGCACTCAGACAGTAAGTTGATTTTTCACTATTTGCATGTCCCCGTACTGAAACACCAGAAAATCTGGACCAAGGCTCTCACAGGAGCTAAGGAAAATAATCATCCCTTTAGCCCGACTTCCCTGGCTTCAGCAGAAGAAATAAAACAGTGCCAAGTGACCGAACTTCACCCGTAGTTGGGCATTCCTTTAAAAGAAAATACAATAGAACATCCCAGTTGAAACTCAGACGCTGACCTGTTGAGTGCTGCTGACTGCTGTCTGTATTTCATACCCAGAGGGCAGGGCCGAGGCCATCTGTGATCACATCTGATATGCAAGGCTGGTCTTCAACAGTCCGAGGTGAATGGGCGGTTCAGATCTGCGGGGCTAGATAAGGGGAAGCATGCCACGAAGATTTTATAGGAATCCTACTTGGACTCAGCTGCAAATATGATCGGCTCCAGTGCTAATACACCCTTTTTAGAAGGACGAACACATTTTCAAGGGGGAAGAGGTACATTATGGCAAGACCTGTTGGGTGGCAATGCCACCAGCTGCTGGGAGGTCAGGGCTTTGCTGTTGCTTTCTGTGTGTCCGAGAAACCTCCCTGGTCCCACATGCTGATATCTCGTACCATCCCCCTTCCCCTGCAGCCCCACCATACAGAGAAGAAAGAGCAACCCCAGCCCGTAAAGCAGATAATGGTAGCTGGTGCTTACCTGAGAAGAGAGGTCACCCCAGAAGTGTAGAAAGGCAGATCTAACATCAAGCTCTCAGACTCCCAAATTATTATCCCAAGCCTATTTCTAAGGGAATCATCAGATTCAGTCTGCACTTGGAGAAGCCCCTCTCGTGACTGGAGAATAACTGAGGCATGAAGCACACATGAAAATACAAAAAATACAACTACTCGGCAGCACATATGAAATGAGTGTGGCAGTCTTCAGTGGGTGAGCACTGAGCCTGGCTTTCTTAATCTGCTGCTTTGCCAGGTTAATTGGAAGAATTGAGAAATTAGTATTTGCTAGAGGCTGACAATGGCTTCTTCCCTGCCGGGCTGTGAACTCCCCGTGGAAGGGCCACCCTGCTCCCTGTCTGCACAGTGCCTCGCACCATGGGGTTCAGACCATGGTTCGAGCTATTTACTGGAGTAAAGGCAATATTGATAACCAAGAATAATGGTCAAAAGGTACTAATAAAATGGCGTGGAGGAAAATTATTTGTTCCTGCCAAGGCCTGAAACTGCATCTGACTTGTAGGTGAAGTGCTTTTTGCCTGCAGAAAGATGCTGTGCCTTTGGTGTAGTGCATGCTTGATTCCCTCCCTGCTCATTAGCAGCGTTCGTTACTGTCTTCTCAGCAAGTTTTTCACACGTGCCTTGCTGTTTCCCAGGACCTTGGTGCCACTGAGTGAGATTAACCCCAAGCTTTGGTCTGATGACCATGTTGAATGAAAATTAAACATCAGCTAGTTTCAGCTAGAAACTGAGGAATCTGCTGAACTCGTCCCCAAGTCCTGGCTTTCCAACTACTGTGAAAAAGAGCCTTTCTAGGGGATATTTTGCTTTTGCACCCAGTGACTTAATTCTGGAGCCCGAATGCCGCGGAAATAGTTCACCCCGGCCTCATGCTGGTGAGACCTCCATCTGCTGGTGGCCAGGCACCAGTGCACACTGTTTGCTGCCAGAGCCCCCAGATTTTACCTAGCTAGCAAAGGCTTGGGCAGGTATACAGGGAACTACACTGATGCAGTACAGGCTTTCTTCAGAAAGCAACATCTGTGGAGCTACTTAGAGAAATGACTGTGCGTAATCTCCTCGGCTTTCTAAGCACTGCATTAGACATCACCCTGCCTCCAGGATGTCTACGAGCCCCTTATACTCAATGCTTTGTTATAAATTTTATGGCACCACTGTAATGTGTCGGCTGAGAGGGCCCTTGCAAAGCCCCAGCTCATTCCCTACTTGAGCAGATGTAGACGCAGCTTATTCCAAAAGTTTCCCAGAGATGGACACCCTGTGATCTTGCTAAGCAGCTCTACAAATCCTTGAAAGCTTTTCCTACCACCTTATCTGAACCATCCTTGTCATAACTGAGACCCAATACATTTTTTCCCTAAAAGACAAGCAGGATGCCTGGTTCTGTCACATTTTTATATAGACCAGGAAAGGTCAATTCTGCTAATATCACCAAGCTGGAATACTTGCTTTCTCAAGCAGTGCCTGGATTTTCCACCACATCCTGTAGTTCTTTTCACCTGCAGAATGTGGGTTTTCAAACATTGTTTCACCAAAACACTAGTGTTTATGCCTGCTTTACATGTTTATGCACAGATTTACAACAGCCATAGTTTAAAGCAGCAAAGAATCACACTGGGGTGGACTTTTCACCATTTAGTGTTGGAATAAATGTTTGCAGGGTCAGTATGTAAGAGAAGCAGGTTGGATAAAAGGTAGAATTTACATTAAATACCTCTGGAGAGGTAACTGTAAGTTTAACTGTACTGTTAAAAGTACATATAATAAAACAAGATACGTACTGGATCTTTTAAATGTATGGCCAGTTTTTCCACTTGTTGGTAAAAATAGCACTGATGCCCTGAGAAATCTCCTTGGTCTCAGGGGGACAGGGCAGGGAGTAAGCAGCTGATCCCAAAGACACTCCACACCCTGGGAATCCCACTGATTTGATGGGTATGACAGTGTACGTTGCCTAAAGTTAAGCAGGTTCATACTCCTTGTCAGAAAAGAGGCACTAAGGGTTAGGATAGTGCAAATAACATCTGGTCCTGTGTCATTAATATTGCAACCTGGCTAATTCCATAGCTTGTTGACTTTTCTGTTCCCAAACAAAACGCTAATCACTTCCCAGAGATCCTTTTGCAATTATCTACTGATCTCCTGGCAAATCTCCCTAGAGACCGAGAAAGTAAAAACTGGGCTCTTGCTTCTCATCATGAAATGCTGGCGTCTGTCAAAATAGATTTCAAGAAATCATTCATTTAACTTTCTTCCTGCCATAATTAAAAAAAAAGAGGGGGGAAAAAGCAGCAGCTGTTTTCTTTTAAAAGCACCAATGGTGATGAGAGCAAACCAAATTACAGGCTCTGAGGACTACTCTCTGCCTTCAGTGCATCTACTGGAAATGCCGTTGGTATGATGGAAACTCCCATCAACCATTTTATTCAGTGGTGACAGCTAGGGACTGTGTTTGCCTTTTGTACCAGGCATTCATATTTCATTAGTCTATATACCGTTACCAGCTGGGAGCTTGTTCTCTGCTGCTGCCTGATATAGAGACTCGCATGAGGAAGGGATGCGATTTACAGATACACCCTGGAAAGCCAGTTGCCCTGGATCTTAGCACAGCGTTGGGAGCAGCAGTTACTTCTGACAGCAAGAGCAGCAAACCTGCCAAGCCTCCCACTAGGAGAGCGAGACTCCTGCAGTTGGCGTTTGCTTCACGCTCTCTGTTTCTTGCACATTCACAGCAGAAAGCCACAGCCTCTCTCCCTGCTGCCCAAAGCACTGGCTGGCGCTGGGCCGCTCTATCTGCCGTCCCTGTAGCAGCCACAAGCAGCGTTATACAAAGAGAAGGGAACGCTGTAATGTTGCTGCATGGCTGAGGTGGGAGCCAGCTAGTGACCTTTCTGCTCAAGGAAGCCATGTAAAGCCCTGGAGCGAGCTTCCACTATGTCCTGCCTGTCATATGTCAGTGCACAGTGGACGACGCTTCTCCTGCATTGCAAGGAAACACAGTTCAGAGGGAGAAGATGGAGAGAAGTAGTTTTCCTATTGTGTCACAGAGAACTCCTGTGAGCAAGGCTTTGCACAGAGCAGGGACTCGTATACTTGGTGCTCTTTTTTACAGTCTGGTTATGGTGGCTGGGAAAGAGGAGTCTGAACATTTCAAGCACAAATAGGTCTTGCAAGAAAAACATGTGTTTCAAGTTTCCCTCTGGAGGTGGGAATTTCTCCCTCTCATTCCTTAAGATGTCACCTCCTGCAAGGAAGAACTGTATCTGCAACATCATGAGGGTTCTCAAGGGAAGGGTAAAAACTCCTGAGGCAGGGCCCATAGAATCATAGAATACTTTGGGTTGGTAAAAGTCACCTAGTCCAACCCCCCTGCAATGAGCAGTGACATCTTCAACTAGATCAGGTTGCTCAGAGCCCCGTCCATAGGGTTTTACCTGGCTCACAAACACTTAACTCAGAGGAGGTACATTGCCAGACTTTTCATAGGACCCAAATTACCTTCTCTTGCAGGTTTCTTAGGATTAGTGGCCACTGAATATTCACTATTTAGTAAAAATATCTTCTGTCTCCTTTTTATCTTGTGATGCAAATCCCAACAAATAACACCAAATGCTGTTGGGGGGAAAAAAAAATACAAATACTCCCAGTTATATACCCAAATCTCTCAGGGCAGGATGGGCTCTCAAGGGCCCAAGCCTGCAATTTTTGAACAGACAGAAAAGCCTGACTGCAGCCTGTGCCTTGCTGCATCATCTCACAGTGCGGCACAGCAATATTTAAGTCCCCGGGGGATTATGAGCACTGTCCTACTGCCTGAGTTTGGGATTAAAAACAAGTCATGGCCAGTCTTCCCCAAAGAAAACAGGCCCTTCTCATGATGGCCAGGTCCACGCCAGGACTGGGTCATCCTCTCTGGGGATGGTGGAAATGGCTGGGCTCAGGCTGGCAAAGAGTAATGCCACGCGCATGCCAGCGTGGTTTGCCCGGGTGGTCTGGTGGCACCAGTGCTGGAGAGCATCCATGTAAACAGCAGCCAGGCAGCCTGCCTCCGGGAGCTGCTGTTAGCTTCTAGGAAAGCAGAGCACACACACGAATCTCTTTGTTTCGAGTATCGTAGCATCACAAAGAAGATACCCACAGTACTGAAGCCAAGTAACAGCCAGCTTTTGTTACACTGATGAACATCTTCTAAAAACACTAAAAGCTGCATGAGCACACCACCGAGCTCCCCTTCACTGCACTCAGTGTAACATCGCGATGCCTTCCAGCTGTGCACCAGGAGAAGTGACAAACCTCTGTCCAAAGCTTGTTTCAAAACCCCTTCACAAAACAAATGCTCACTCTTTACTCTGCGGGGTGGTGAGAAAAGCTGTTTTCATGCACATGGATGCAGAGACACCTATTCTGCAGGCATGCTACCAGGAGCACAGTTTGCATTTGGAGTGGAGAATGGGAGAGGCTTGTGACAGCCCTCCTCTCCTGTGGGGGATTCCTGCCTTCGTCCTCAGGAAAGCCTTTTCCCAGACACAAATCCCTGGGGTGAGGCAGGCAAAAGCTAAGGAAGGGAAGAGGTTTATTTGGTGTAGTAGCTAACTCTGAAGTACTTTGCAAAGCATCAAGACCCAGTGAGATGAGTTTTACTACCTGCTCCCCTGAAGCTCTTCTAGAACAGGAGAAACTAGCCTGCATCTCAGTTTCCTGCCATCTGCAACTGAGGGGAACACCGTGGGCAGTCTGCAGTACTGGGTAACACCAAACCTCACGTAATTTGTCATGACCTTGCTAGGGTATTTGGGAGGCCAATGCTTGCAGTCCTTGATCTGTTAAGCCTCTGTCTGCATTCAGGTCCTACTGGACCTTCCCAGCAGTGGCAGGTGAGATGGGCAGAATACCTGCACCATGCGCTGACCTTGCTACCACAGTTCCAGAATGTCAGAACAAGAAATACTCTCCTCAGAGCCTGGGCACAGTTTGCATTCAGAAGATTCCCAAAATGGAGAAAGAAGGGCTTGGAGATGCCATCAGGACATCTCTCCATAACTCAGGGCAATCTGAGCACTGTTCTCTTTAAACCATTTGGCTGAAGCTGGTGATAACTAAAAGGGAGGGAATGTTTGCCCACACAGGCACGGCGCCTTTGCTGATGTATTTGCAAGCCCAGAATTGTTAGTTTGAAGCCTGTAATGAAAAAGCCAGATCTTTGGCTGCTGTAAGCATTTGCTCAGAGACTCTATTCATTTTTATCCAGCTGAGGGACCGCGTCCAGGAAGTCTATACATACATTTGATAGAAAGAAATTTGTTTAACTGCATGCTTTTATACCTTCACAGAAGGTATAAACCAGATTATTCTAAGCTGGGATTTATTTGCTTGGAAGCATGTGACTCAATACCACAGACAAACCTGGTATCTTAGGACAAGAGCAGGTAGCAAAGACTGCTCAGAAATTTCTATGAAAAGTCCTATTTCCTGGACTTCGATCTATTTATGTTGACTTGTTCATGACCAAATGATCAGGTCTTGTGATCTTCTACATCCAACCAGCCAGCAGCCAAGATATAGCACGAGAGGGACACCCTAGTTTAAGTACCTCATCTGGAAAGTCCCCTGTCTTAGCATAGCAGCAATGAGCACAGGATTGTGATTCGGAGTGTTTCGCTCTCCACCTCCCTGGGTCTCAGCAAAGGAAAATTTGTCCCCGAGAGTGGAGTGAGGGGGGGTGCTGTGGCAAGAAGTGCTCATGACCAAACGAAGCAGCTCAGCCTGGCGGGGCGTTGTGTGCTGGAGAGTGCTCTCTTCACTTTGCTGCTGTTATGCACACATCCATCTGAAGTGGCTCCAAATACAAAGGGAAGTAAAAAAAACCTCCAGCCTGTAAATAACAACATAAATTGCCATCAGTGGTCGGAGCACTGCTATAAAAGTCTCCTCAACCACAGAATGAGTATGCTGAGAAAGCTCCCTTTCTCCTTAAAATCTCGTGTTACAGGCAGGGACAGAGGTCCCATATGTTCTTGTCTCTCTGTCATCAGGGAAGCTTGGGCAGGTCTGTCCTTTCTCCCCGCAGCACCCCCATATCCTGACAGCATAACAGACCATCCAGAAATACTGACATTGCTGAGACTCCCTACAACAAAGTAGCCTGGCCCTGGAGGAAGAGGAGAATGAAAGAAGACAAGAAATGGAGTTTTCAAAGGCACTTGTGTGACTTAGGTACTGCCCTCACTGACCACATTTAGATGAGTCTTTAGGTTCCTAAATCCCTTTAGTACTGCTGAAACATTCCCTAATGACTAAAACAGAGTTTCTTGTTTACTGGAGGGGTAGGATTAAAATAGTCATCATCATCATCTAAATACCACTTTTGAGGCTGCACCCTGCATGCACTGCCACAAAGTTAAACCCAGGTTTGTTACTGCAGTTTTAAGCATAGAGAACTAATTGCATATGCCTAGACATGACAGGGCTGGTCAAATCCAATCTAAACAGTTTCTACTTCATAGCTGAAAAAGTATATAAATATTCTTTGTCCAGCAATCATCCATGACTCTGTGTTTTCACTATTTTAGGATGCCTGAGATACTATTTTTATTTAGACTAAAAATAATAAAGGCTTTTCTCCAATCCTCTGGGTGCCCTAATTGAATTATGTCTGCATTGGTAAACCCCAGCACTGCTAAATCAGACAGCCATCTACCAAGAATGTTTAGGAAGCATATCTAGGAGGCATGATGTCTGCCTTCTCCAGAAACTCTATCCAGAGGTGTCTTTTGCAAGAAGTTTAGCCCTGGAAAGTTACAAAATCAGCTTAGTATGGAGTGGAGGAAGCACATTCCAAGCCCCTGAGCCACCACAGAGAAAGCCCAGCTGGCTGGCTCCTCTCTTTTATAAAGAAATCTTTCAAACAAGAACTTTGGTCCAGTGTTTGCACGGTCCATCGTAGACAGAAGGAGGCAGGGCGTTGGATTTGCAGCTGGAACTCTTATTACTACCACAATTAATTCAGGAGAAACAGCCCAAGTAGCCCTGCAGACTGCAGCCCAAGCAACTTAGATCAAAGGTTTGCAGGTAATGCCTTAGCCTTTTCTTGCAGGTATTAACTGTGGAGTGATGATTCATGAGTTTCTGCATCATGAGCTCCCAGAAGTATAAGCCTGTGAGTCCCAGTCTTAGTTTCCAAATGCTTTTAGGATCACGGAGTCGTTTAGGCTGGAAGAGACGTTTAGGATCATCGAGCCAGCTGCAGGCGAGAGAGAACTGCCTGCCCACCCTACCACAGGCGGCCCTGGAGGAGGTACCAGTATGGCCTGCACGGTGACCTCCCATTTTAAGCGCAGATAGCCTGGCTGGCTGAGTTACTGAGGCTCTGCGCTGTTCAGGGCATGGCCAGACTTCTCTCAGAGCTCTTGGCTTGTAACATTAGCACTGCTGAAAATGTTAAAGAACGGTCTGACTGCTACCAAATCTATACATTGACGGCAGGTAGCTCCTGTACTTTTAAAGCAGTTGCTATATTTCCAGCTAATTGCAATGAGACGGGCTCTACGCTTGTCAATGTAGCTAAAATAATCCACAGAAAGACCCATGAGCCTGACCTGACCTTCTCTGAAGTTTGCTTTCGGTGAGGGGAGAGGAGACTAAAAGCTAATTCTTTTCTACAGATGTTCTCAGCGATACTGTGATTTCAGCAAAGCCAGAGAGAATTCAAATGCTGAGGAAGAAAGCACAGTCATATGCCTTCCCCAAACTTTCTTTCCAACTAACAGTGCAGCCAGTGTCATTGAAGAAAAAAAAAAAAAAAAGAAGTAAATAGTAGGGGTGGGTTTTTGGCTGTTATTTCTGTGGTTAAAGCTACAGCTAAAAGCAGCAGTAGCAGGTTACAGCAGAAACTGAATATGCTACTGTGCAGAGGTTCAATTCAGTGAACTGGGCAGTCTTAAAAGGAAACTGATTTTCAAACTTCAGAAATTAATTTAAAGAAAAAATTAGTATCTCTTTCAGTAGGGGCATGTTCAGAACACACCAGCCAGCCACAGTGCGAGAGAGTTCAGGTGTCTGTTGCAAAGTTTAAAACCTGAAGCAGTGAGAACTGCACTGAAGCTCGCTCTGTTTTACTTCCATTTGGCATCCTGGAGCTCACAGACTGGAGGAGCCTGAACAAAGTGCTTCAGTCAGCTTCTCTGTGGCTTATGCCCTGAAATGCCCCTGCCCGACAGTTCAGTACTGCAGTCCTCCAGTCCTTCAGAGGGTTCTCCCAAACTTGAGGTGGGGGAGTAAAGCCACCCCCAGCCTCCTAGTTTTATCTAAGCAAGACTAGGAATTCCTAATAACTAATGAGGAAATAAAAAAGTGCTTCTCAAATTGCAGGGGTGGCAGAGAAGGACATGCTCGGAATGAAATATAAATCAGTACAGTACTGCGACATGGCCCTCATCCAAGCTTGCATGGTGTGTGGAGGCTGAGGCCCTCCGTGCAGAGTTCCCCTTTGCACCACGAAGCCGGTGAGATCCAGTGGCTGCTGCTGTGTGTCAGCCCTGAGCTGAAGGGCAGTCAAATCCCTCTGGGCTGAAAGCACCAAGCTCGTGTCACTTTTTAATGATGTCCACAGACCATATGGAAAAGCTTCCTGCTGCCCAGCAAAGCAGCTGTAACCGAGCACCAAGGTGATCAATGAGAGGGAACCGTGATTATACTTTATCTAGAAATATGGTTGTCCCAGAATATAAACTCTGGCTCCATGCAAGGAAAAGATTAGGAATTGGGGAAAAAAATGTAATAAAGCTGTGTTATTCTGACAGTTAATTCTCATCCACACTGCAGTGCAATATATATGGCTTTACTGTCCTCTCCTGTTCTGCTCTCTTAGCTATATTTTCTCTGGTAGTTGGTTTGTAGCCAACCAAACTATTCCTGCAGAGCCCAACAGAGATTCATGGTGCTAAACCAGCCAACCATGCAGTCAAGGCTAATGCTGGCTTTCTCAACCTCCTCTCAAGATTTCCAAAGCTTGACAAAGTGGGCATGACTCCATGGATCTCGTGAGCCACTGTTTGACTACGCAGGAATTTATAGTTATGTGGTTGCTACAGCTTTCGCTGGAGAAGGGATATACTTCACTAGTTAACATTTTCCAATGAAATCTTAATTGGACTGTGCAGAAGCCAAGAAAAGAGAACCATTCTCATCTGAATTCTCTGAAATGTATTCTGCAATCAGTCAGGACAAGTGCACAGTAAAGAAAAACCCAATTCTAAATCCCACTGTTTGTGACCAAGGCTAGGAATGGCAACAGATGACGCAAAGCAAAATCTCCTCATTTTGAACGCAGTGTCTCAAATACCTGTCCTGAATTCAGAGGGGTCTGATCTGCAACTGCATGTTGACATTTGTGAATGTGACAGTGAAACTTAAAAAATGACAATGAGAAGATTATAAAGGAAAAGGTATCAATCAATAGCAACATGAAAACACTTCATGTGCTTCCTTAATGTGTTAAATAATGGCTGAATAAAGTAAGAATATGTAACAGCTGAGTGAAATATTAGGCTGTACAGGAACATTTGGCGGTGCTAAACGTATCAGCTTTTCCTGCATGGAGAAGTGGTGGTATCTCTATATGGACAAAGCCAACAAAACTTTCCATCCACTCCAGCTTTTGAAACAATTTATCTCATGGAAACCAGAGTGGGAAATCCTGCTGGGGAACCAAATGCTCAAAAACAGTACTTTGGTGACAGATCCAACAGCAGTGAAAGCAAACGCACCTGACTTTCTGGAATGCACTCAGAGAAAGCCCCCTTTAGTTGCAGTGACAGATGTGAATACCTCTTCTTCTGTATTAAGCCTTTCTTGCCAACTTTAAATCATATTAAGTGCAAAATGGGGGGAGGGAATATTTCCTTACCTAGCTTCAGAGATCTGTTTTTCTTCTTGTCCAAAAAGCCCTTCCACCCACCTGCCCTCAAGAATATTAGCTGAAAAATGAATCATCAATCTGAAGAAACCTGAAGAAACTCACTTAGCAAGAGCATTTCCCAGAGGATCGGAGTCCAAACCTTCTCCAGATGCAGAAGGTGCCATTTGTGGCAGTACAGGGGTTGGTACCAAATCAGCATCTCAGTTACCCCGGTTCCCAGGAGGCACGTGCCAGAACGGTACTCTGACACAAGAGTGAACCTGGCAGCCAGGGAAGATATTGAGAAAGTGGGGAAAGGCAATGTCATCTCCCAGTTTTGGTGGCTGACTCCAGACTTGTAACAACTGGGAAACATTCAAAATGTGATTGTCCAGACTCAGTCAACTAAAATCAGCCCATTTGCCAACTTCAGGGAGGGTAAAAAGGTACATCGGACCACGAGATGCTCTCGTATTGCTATACCCGAGTCCAGGAGCCAAGGACAGATTTGCAAGGATTCAGATCCCATGTGGATTTGGTGAAGAGAGGGAGAGAGGGGACAGCAGCGAGCTACTCGGCTTGGGTAGCTGAAGAGAGGACAGCAGCAGGGAAAGCAAGTTATCCAGGAGGCAGACTGTAACAGCAGGCAACAAAACGGGCTGTGATTTTACCATTTGTTTCATTACTGGCTCTCAGGACAGCCCTGCCTGACACCAGAAAGCACATCCAAGACATGAGTTTCAAGTCCAATGCATGTGAGTGGTACAATTTCTTTTGCAAAAAGGAGAAGTAACTCTACCATAACCCAGTAAGTAATAAGAACAACATTCAATAACACATCTCCTTAATCTTAGTCATAGAACACCTGAAACATTTTTGAGGAAATTTAAAGCAAATTAATCAGCATGAAGCAGACACTCTCTGGTTGGGAAGTTTTAACCCAAATAGTTGCAGTTTGGCAAAACTATAAGCAGCTGAAATGAATTATTGTTGCTGGAAGTGCTTTAACAATAGGTGGTGTACCTGCATCGCTTACTAGTATTGCGACGACAAAGACAGAAATGAAGGCTGATCCTGTTAATCACTAACACCTAAAGCATTGTAAGGAAGTCAGGGAAAGCAGCTTTTTCCTTGGAGTCAAGAGATGGTAATTTCACCCTCTCTTGCAGAGGAAACAGTGGTTGCTGAATTTAAATTTTCACAGATCAAAAAAAAGCCCTCCAGGTGGTTTCTAATCCATGCAGTTAGCTGAGCCTATGAATTTTGAGACCCCCTCAGATAGACAGCATCTCATTTTCCAAGCCTTTTCGAAAAGCTTAATAAAGATGAAATGAGCAGCATTTTTATTACCCATTCCAACACAGAGGCCAGGAGTGGAAACATCAGGGGACACCACTGGGTCGGTAGACAGGTACTGTGGCTTCTCTGCATTAGAAACTTGAGGATGAAGGCGTGGGTGTGGTTTGTATAGAGCTGTAGGCAGAGCTGCGTAGGGGACTGAGGTTAGAGCAGGAGATGATGGAAAGCAGTGGTGCACAGAAGGAGCACGCAGTGGGTGCACCAGCCTACAAGTTGGATTGACAGTTGCGTAAAAAGAGATTAGTATAATGACAGGACCCTGGGCTTTGAATTTAAATTCTTCAACCATATTCTAGGGGAATTTTTTAGCTATTACCTAAGCAAGACAGGTGAATTGTCAAAGTAACTTTAAACACGAAAAACCCTGAAGACTCACTGGGATGGATGTTTGCAGGGCGATACCCTTTGGGATCAGACTTATATTCAAGCACATCAAAAAGATGTGCAAAAGAGTCCCCTCAGGCATCTCGTCAAAATAACGGCAGTCCCACAAAGCCACACTCACTGACAAGCTCTGTTCCCAGTTTACCATAGTGCACTGGCCCTGTGTAAAACCAAAAGGGAAGCAGCTGTGAATGCAGAGCTCTGCTCACACGTTCAGCAGTTTCCCTCCCCACTTCTGCTTTGGAAAGGAGGTACTCAGTGCTTCATGGCAAGCTCCAGAAGGGTTTTAATGATGTCACTATAAAAATACTTGATTCAGAAGAGGCTGTGTTGCCAGACAACTTAATGCCATGGAGAACACGACTTGTTTATGACTCTTTGTGGCAAAAAATATGCAGCCAAACCTACAATGAATCTTGAAAGCTTTGTAGGAGCCCCATAAATGCTTCTGTGTGCTGATAAGGCGAGAACATGGAGGTCTGTGCCCTACCAGTAGCCACAGGTTCCTTTCCATTTAACTCACTCTTTAACCAATTGCACGTTCACTAACATTTTAAACCCTCTGTTGCACATTTGGCTCTTGTAACAAGGACTTCTAATCCACATTATCCTCCTCCTAACATGAAAGCCAGGTTTATTATCAAACCAGTCTCCCTCTCCCACCTCCCTGGAAGCCTAGTGGTACAGCAGAGCCATGTGCTCAGTGCTGAAGGTCAGTCTCTGAGGATGAGCAGACACCACTTTTTTGAGGGTGTTGGTGTTGGCAGGTGATCCCTGCCTGTCCTGCACCCTGTTAGGGCAGCAGCGGTCACACATTGCAGGAAGACAAATGGTTTCAAACACACGCTCCAAAAAGCACCCATGTTATGAGGGAGGATCCCTCCAAAATGAAACCCATGAGGAAACCCCCGTGCTGCAATCTTGCACGCTGCCATCAAAAGCAGCCTGCTCTTGGGTTGTACTGAACACCCATCCCTTGTGAGCCTCGTGGACCTGGGGGTTCTTTTGGCTGTTTTACTGACCTGCAAAATTGCCTGGAAAGGGTGAGGAGTCCTCCGGCAGCAGGGTGCGTGGGTGGGAAGGGATGTGGGGCTGCCTGGAGCAGCCAGGCAAGCTGCAGCCGCTGTCTCTAGGATGTTTTCAGAAGACAGCAGGTTTTTCTCTGAAGGAAAAGGAGAGAGAGAGAGTTGCAGAGAAGTCAGGCATCTGGCTAAACCTACACAAGTACCTAGACAGGCATGTGAGTGTAACACTGATCTGCATGTTTCTGAGGTGAATGGAGAACATTCAGCCTTCTACTAAATTCTCTTTATTTGCAGATTTATTTTCTTTATTGAGGGTCTCTCACAGTTCAGGAGTATTCAGAAGAGTCAATTTAATTTACTATGAAGTGTCACACTATGGTATGAAGTGCCACACTATGGTATGAAGTGTTTCATACACAGGCAGGATTAAAAGGTTTCACTGAACTGAAAAGCTGAGTTACACTTTATTACATTCAAAGGTCCCAGAAAACAGAAGAATCAGAGGAAAATAATTTTCCATAGGTGAAAGGAGATGGAAGTTAATGATCTCTCATGGTTAACTTCCAGCTTCTTATGCTTTCTGGGGGTTAATGTTAAATCAGCTAGACTCCTGCCGACTTAGATCCTGCAAGATACCTTTAACTATTAATCCAATTTTTTTGTTCCATTCAAGTACTTTTACTTACACATCTCAGAGTGTAAGTTCACTTTAAGTTCACTTCCAGAGTAAAGGGTAAAACTGTCGCTTTGCTACAACTTGCCCCAGGAAATATTATATTATCAGTGCAGCAAAACATGAGCATGGGTACATAGCCTGGGTATTTATCATTTTAGCAGGTTCTGTCTTGTGTTCACGTACAATTCAATCCAAACATGCTGTCACGGTGGTTTTGTTCTCTGTTGTAGCACACAGGCCAGCCTGCTTGGATATGCATTTGGACATTAGAAATGAAATGTTGCAGAGAAACTAGCTGAATTTCAGGAAAATGAGGCCTTCTTCCTGGGGAGCGCACCTTCGCCACCAGAGCAGGGGCGTTTTGCAGAGATGCACCAAGCTCCATTCCTAGTACAAAGACAACCTCTGTATGTGGCGAGGTTATGCAGCTCTTTAAAGAGCAGCCAAGAGCAGAGTGTGCTCGATCCCCCCCAACAGCGGGAGCCTCTGCCGCAGAGCGCCTGTGCGCGTCCGGAGGGACCGAGACCCGGCAGCTGCACCGATGCTGCGCTAAGCTGCCAAGGCAGCTCAGATCCACCAAGGCGCCCCGTCCTGCCGAAAACACCGCCTGCGTGTGCCTGCAATTTTGTCTAAATTCACCCTTGAACCTCGTGGGCATTGTAGGCTCCCCCCCGCCACCCCTTCGAAACGCAGTGCTGACAAACCCCCTCTTCATTTCATTTAAGGGAAGGAATATATGTAAAAGCCCTACTACAGATGAGCACACTTCCCTCTTTGTGTATGGGGAGCATCAACTGGAAAGAAGCCAAGCCATTACTGAGTCCTCGAAGAAAAAAACAGCAAACTAGTTACCCCGAAGAATTACAAACCAAGGCTGAAAGAGATTAAAAAAAAAAGAACATGCAGGGAGGCATAAGAACCCTACAGCAAAGCACCCACCCCTTGGGAGAAGGCGCGCTGCTCCCCAGCAGTGCCGCTCTGCCGGAAGCCTCTCCCAGCCGCCCGCTCGTCCGCGCCGGGGCTGTAACGAGTTCCCTAAACGTCCCGTGGAACGCGTGCCGGCCGGCCAATCACACCGAGCCGAGAGGCGCTGCATCAGAAGACGTATGGCTGAAATCACTCAGAAGTGAATTGTCATCAGGGGGACGTTTCTCCGGAGGTCATTAGCCTGCTGATTACAAAGCCTGCTGACCGCCAGCCGCGTCAGATGGACAGGCGTGGCTCTTGCAGAGCGCTTTCCATTGGCTTTTGACCCGACTGAACGTTTACACGACCGAAACGTTTCTAGCATTTATTTCACCACGCTCTTTTGAACCTCAGGCAGCGCGCACTGCTGCTCCTGGGGTCGTCTCCTCCCTGCTGCCGTTGCAGAGAAAGGGAGGGCTCCCTGGCAGGGCCCGGTTCTGTGTGCGGATCCTCCATTTCAGCTCGAGCGATCCTTATGAGCAGACCGTGGTTTTCTCAAGTATATCCGTTATTCAAGCTGGCCCTACTCTTTCTGCCGGCATTTTGCTTTTCGGTTGTTTCCCCCCCTCTCTGGGCTCGTTACAAGGAGCTCAGTGGCAGAGCGGCCTATCGCGCAGCCTTCGGGCTGCGGTTGACCATGGGAGATAACCCCTATGAGCGGGGGGAAGACACGGCTTTGAAGTAAAGGAGGTGGTGGTTTTATTTCTCTTGAGAACATCAAATCTTCCAGATCAGACAGGCCTTGCCCAGGGCATTGTTCCTAGAAAAAGGATTGTTTTAGCTTTAACCTCAAAATGCCCCCTGAGCAGTAACGGGCCGCGGGTGCAGATGGATGTAAATTCCTCCCGCTGAGCTCTCCGCTGGCCAGATGCAGGCCGGCTCTGGGCCGGAAGCCATCGGGCTGCGTCAGCGCGGCGCTGAGCCCGGCACTGCGGGCCGGAGCCCTCGCACACGAGAGCAGGGGTGGGAGTCGACTCCCCCCGCTCCATCCGCGGCGTTCTCGGCGCAGACGGGTGCCGACATCTGGACAGGGCATGTCTGCTCGGCACGACCTGCACGCTAACGCGGGTCGGCCTCTGCCTGGCCCGAACTGACACCGGCAAGAGGGTCATGCCTGCCTGTGGTCTCAGCGTTATGCATTTTTACACTTTTTTTTTTCTCCTTCTAATTTAAATGCAGACCTCTTGCAATTTTGCTTGCAAACACTTGGCTAAAAAATGAGTTGTGTGCGTTACTTGCAACACCATCCGTTCAGGGGAAACACCAAAAAAATGTCAGCAAAATTTGCAGGGTGACTTGCAGCATCTGCCACATGACGCCAGCGGCAGAGGAGGTGGCTCACTCCTTTGTCACCGTGCCTTGATGCCAGGGATCTAAAAAGGCAGTTGAGAAACTCCAAATGCTGTGTGAAGCAGGGTTTCATTAAAATAAAATATACCAAGCACATTGCACGAATCGATTTGTAATTCTCACCAGTGGTCGTTTTCATAAAGTAGTTGCAGATGCTTGCTCTCGTGGCTTGCAAAGAGAGCAGTCAAATCTTAGTCTCTCTTGCTTAACAGCCTCTGTATCAAAGACCTCATGAGAGGTTTGGACGCTTTAAAAGGATCAACAATGCTTGTGGTGCTGGCTTTGCATTTACTTTCCTTGCATATTCATGCCAGCAATATTTTAGCATGCACATAACAGGAGGAAGCAAAGGCTGATGGTGGGGGATGCAGCTGAAGTGAAGCGGATGTCTGTCTTTTAAATTCAGAACACATACAGCACAAAAACACTGAGTGATCGAACACGAGCTAGAAGTGAAACCAGAAAAAAAGGATTTTATACCTAAAACTGAGCACTGTAGAAAGAACAAAGAGCCTAAGTGGTACAAAACAAACTTGTTTTAAAAAACTCTTCACTCCGAACACCCTACTGCATTGGCAGGTAGCATAGGTAAGGAATTTCAGTAAATTTAGTTTTATGTCAACCATGTCCCTTTAATTATTACTTTTTTGGCACAGCACATAGGACACCTCCAGGCCAAAACACAAGTGATGTTGAAAGTACAACTGTTCCTTCTCTTTGGGAATGAAAGTTTTCTGACTGTTATATGGACGTATTTGGATCTATGTTTTAGAGATTCATCCCATTAGCAATTATGCTATTAACAGTGAGTCAGAGAACATTTTGCTGATGTTCTAAAACATGTGACTTACTTAAGGTCAGAACCTACCAAACTTCACCAAGCAAGAAAACCAGATCTGAAACAGCCTTATTTGCTCCAGTGGGATTGCTCTAATGAGCAAGGCTTTGCAGCATGTGATCTTAGATTGTGAACTATATAGAGCAGCTTCGTTTTAATTGCAAGGCACCCAGCACATCCAGGCAAGAGCAAAACATAAGGGTAAAAGAACAACTCCAGAGAAACAGCAGATAATTATAAAATGAAAAAGAACCAAGGGCGGACAGTTTCTCTTTTTTCTGGTTAGTCTGGGAAAGTTATTCAACTGAGGCGGCAACCAATGGTCATTAGAAAAGTGCTGTGACATGCAAGCAGTAAAAAAAAGCTCAAATCCAGGCTTTTACAATAATCACAGACCTGAAGACAGACATTCAGCTTCTCTTGGAACAGGTCTCTTCTAAAAGCAGGCCTGAAATGTAACCCATACGCCAGAGGCTATCTTTGGTACAGAAGCCCTTCTGGATAAACCAACAAGATGAGTTTCTTGGCAGTGGAGTGGAGTTACTTTTATCTCCGATTTGGCTTTTGCACAACGCAGATGAGGCCATGGAAAGAGGCAGGCAAGCAGGCTGGTGAGACTCAGCTGCGCCGTTTTGCTGCAATTCAGTGTTTTATGAAATTTTGATCCATACGGATTAGACAACTGCCTCCTCTCCACACTTTAACTTTGCTTGGGTTTCAGAGGAAGCTAAAAAAATAGAAATAAAACTCAGATTAAAACACAGCTTCTGTTTTGTGCATTTGCCTATTGGTTCAACTCCCACAAATGGTCAGGTTTTACCTGGCTTTGATAGCATACCAAAGTATGCATTTTTCTCCAAAAGCTTGTGAATTCCCCTTCTGCTTGCACGGCTGTGGCCTGGCTGCTGGCTGTGTGGCGGAACCACACAGGTTTCACACAGCGTTGCTTTTTGCCTGGGTACATTTCTATTAAAGCTGCTTCCCTGCCAAAACCACAAAGGATGAGGCAAAGAGGAAAAAACTCCAAGGCTGTCACTGAAACTGTTCTTGAATAAGGTGATATAAGCCTCGCCTACAGAAGATTAAGCTTAATCTCTGAAAAGGGACAGCAGAAAGGCTGGTAGACTTCAAAATGAGCTACAACAGCTGTGTTGTGGTTGGCCAACGACTGCTCTCCGCTTGGGCTGCGGCTGGCTCGGCTCATGTGAACAAGGCGGCTTATTAAAATACAGCGCTCAGCAATCCCATCCTTGGAGCACTTGACAGAGCAGCCTTCTCCTTTGTATTTCTCTGCTTTGACTGAAGTAGTAACAAAGCAAAGCAGAGTGATAATGCGATGTGCCCGTGACAACAGAGCCAACGATAATTGTACGGTGCTGTCCTTAGTTCAAAGCAAGATACCTTTTACTGGCATAAAATGTGTCTTTTTGTTTCAAAAATACCTTTTGGGTAGGGAAATGTGTGCCCTTCAGTCTGGTTTAACTGCTGGGTCTAATTGGCCTTATTTTAGAGCATAATATATAAATCAGCAAGACATGGCAGAAGTCGGAATAAATCAAGCTAAAAAGCTTTTCATAACTTACTACTCGCCACAGAATGAGAGAAACTGCCAATTTTCCACAGTAATAAGCTATGCTACCAACCTGAAGAGTAGCTTAAAATAATTAACGGTACCAAAAAAGAAAGGGTGTGTATACGAGTGTGTCTGTGGAGCCACTCCACCCAGTACAATGGGAAAAAATTAGCTGGGTGGACCTGCATTCCCGTGGCAGCTCAGAACGACTGCGCTTTATATTTCTGTGCCTGAAGATATACATTTCTTGCACATGATCATAAGCAATGAGGCAAAGGAACTTGGAAAGCAAAGCAAGACAAAACAAAGCACCCAAGAAAAAAATGGAAATAATTTGTATGACAAGATAAAGAGCAACTCACTGTGTGTTTTCAGGAGTGCTGGTTTTCATCTTTGCGGTAATTATATTGTTTATTAGGTGATGTTTCCTGTATGATATTTAGAGTTATTGTGGGTGGATGTCATAACATCCATATTTATTAGATAACTTTTGGGACCTTGCTGTGGAAAACTATAAGAGAAAAGAATGAGAGAAATAAATTGTCTAAGAAAGATCCAGTGCTCTGTTTGAATACGAAGGGCACAACGCACTTAACGGAGACAGGGGGAATAACCACGCAGCACCCTCTTTCCTGCAGACGCAGGACGTCTGGTATTCAGATCCAACTGGTAACTAGGACATCTCTCATGCTGACGAGAATCAGGAAAAAATGCATGCAAGCTTCCCGGTTCCTGCTGGGAAGGAAGGAACTCAAAGGAGAGATGCAGGTGCAGAAAGGCTGAGAGATCTGCAACAGGAGATGACTGGAAGGAACCCTGCGTGCCACACACAATAAAAGCACACAGTTCTCTTAAGCTGTACTTCTTACAGAGGAATTGCTCAAAATGGGTTTCCTTCCCACTGAAGACTTTCAGGATGACTCTGCTCTGGGACCTGGACATTTGAAGCTGATCAATAGCCCTGCTGTTGATGGCAGCCTGAGAATCACAGTGCTCTGTGCCACCGCTTTGGTACGGGGACTTGAGGTCAAGGTCAGATAAAAAAGTGGGCTGGCCTCTGACATAGCTTAAGGCAATATGTTGTACCTTATTAGAGCTTTGTTAGTCCAGGTCTGGTCACCGTCACATCTTTGTTGATAAGTTTGTTTCCTCAGGAAAGTCCAAGAAGGAAAGTCAGCACCATTCACTTCACCTTCATTACTAAGATATTTAATTATTAAAAAATAAAAAATAAAAAAAGTGTAGTTTTTATTTGTAAAAATTATAAAAAATCTTATATCAGCTGTACAGAAACAAATATTCAAAGTATTCAATTTTGATTTCTGGACTCAAATCAACTTGATTTCCTCTCCCTCAATAGGATGTCCCTTTGGTATTTGATATCTTTTATGTATTCTGAAATGCCAATTTTGTTGTTGTTGTTAGTGAAAAAGATGTTAAGAATCCTCCCGGAATGCACTCATGAATAAATGTTAAATTCGTTCATTTCCTAAAATCCATCTCTGTGGCTGCACAATGTTACTTGAGGCAACACTGCTGTACGTTTGTTGTGGAGCCCACTCCAGGTCTCCTCTCAACCTGCACCTCTGCGCAGAAGTGAAGGCATCACTGCTGTCCACTTTGCCAACGGATCTCAAACAAGCAACGTCACTGATCCCTTGGCAGAGGCGGGATCTCCTTGGCGGGCCTCAAGGAAGAGGAATTAAATCTAAATGCCCAACAGTGCATAAAGAACAAAGATACCAATTTGACAGTGGGCTCACCTGATCCCAAAGTCTTGGGTGTTTTCAACTCTTGCTCCGCTGTGCTCTGCATTTCTTGTCAGTGTTGTAGGCACAAGTCTGCTACTGTCTGATTTAAACAGAGCAAACTGGGTGGGAAGAATACAAACTTCATGCACTCCTGCCCCTGGAAGTTGAGTCTGTAGGTCAAGAGTGGGAGCAGGGGGCACGATACATCAGAGCACTTGGCATGCTTGGGAGGATAAATGCTGCACACAACTATGTCTTTAATGTGCAATTGCTCTTCATAGCCATGCCTGGTTTATGGAGCTGGGAAGCTTTTTCCTTATTTAAAAAGTAAGCTTTATGGATCAGCAACAAAACGGTAAGGTCTGTCTTCAATGAAATGCTTTTATTTACAACAATGATGGAACAGAGAAAAAAAAACTTGGGTTTTAGCTCTTCAGAGTTTGGAGTGACTGGAGTTAGAAATATCACCTTTTGACTTGTAGAAAGAGCACATTTGATCTGGGGATTTCTCAGACAAGAAAAATCAATATGAACTGGTATAATCTGTTATTCACACAAAGTTATTCTACTCTTGACTGCTGAAGGCTTTACACCTTTTAGTGATAGACATTTTTCAAATAGATTGCACTGACGACTCTAAACCCCACACAGTTCTTCTCTCCCTCTTGGCTGCTGGTTAAAGTTTTAGGTTCAAGTAGGAGGTAAAGCAGCCAAGTGAATGAGGCAGAACTCTGCAAGGACGATGTCGAGCATTGGCGCTGGTGACATTAACTCCTAGCTGCGAAGAGGCTTATGCTCCACATGAGAGGTCTGTGAATAGCTGTCAAGCTCTTCTGCCAAGGTGGGTTTTTCCATGGCAGAATCATGTCCTGTCCCAAAGAGCCGCACTGGGCCGGGCAAAAGAGCATAGCGTCAAGCTCTTTGCAGCAGTGTTTTAAAGCTGAAGGTACCCAGCATAACCATCCATCTTTGCTCATCTGGAGAGAGGAAGTTGCTCTTTGCTTTTTGAGTGCTGGGTTTGCTCTGCACTGCTGGTAAGCTGGTGGGGGGTGTTTGGTTTTTTGTTGCCCTTTTTTTTCAAATAACTTTGTTATCTGAGGAAATCTGTATCTAGAGTAAAACTAGAAAATTTGTTTTATAAGATGAATGCAAATGAAAGCAGTCATCTAACCTGTCTCTGTCTTAAAGCAGAATTTTTTTCTTCCACCTCCACCTGCTGTCTGCTTATAGCTACTCAGGTTTACCATTTTCAATGTTTCTGATTAATGCTTCCTGCTGGAGTAATGCCTTCTGTCTCATCGCCACACTGTCTTCCACACCTGATCTGCAGAGCAAGGGTGGCATTCCAGTAGTGCAGCTGTATGGTCTCGCGCCCTTTCACTGCAGCACAGAATTGTGGCTTTCTGAAACTGTAAGTGTCATTTGGTCTGAGATGTTTTGGTTTCAAGACTGAGAACTGCACATGCAGATCTGAAGTCTCTTGGAGCAACACTTGCATAATAAAAATGAGACTGGTGATGACAGTTTCCATTGTGGTGAAGCAGATGAGTTCTTGTAACTCCTTTTGTCAAAATTAAACTCTTCTGCTTGACCCAGAAAGATAATCCCTCTGCTTGAAATGCAGATTTGATATTTTGCTATTCAATTAAATTTCTCTGCCTTCTTAGGTAGACTGCAACTGTTACTCAGTTTCCTGAATGTGGCACTATGAGGGAGGGAGGCACTTGTTCACTGCTCCTCTCCCTGAGGCTGTATTTAGGATCTGCAAAAATCAACCCAGAAGAGTGTCTCATGGTGCAGCTCCCTTGTATTTGCTGTGCTACCTCTCGTATAATTACAGTCCCTCCCTTAAAATAAGCCTATTAACCTCCAACTGTCGCTTCCATGACCTTGGGAGGTCAGAGTCCTCTTTGATAACTTAATTCCTGTTTGTTGTCAGCTGGTTTCTCACATGATCCTAAGAGTGACCCCAGACACCAGAACATGGGGACCTATACATGCCCATCACTCAGTAAAGCACATGAGGTTTCATTTTAGGTCTATCAATCAGCCTTGACGGCATCCTTTTAAAGGACCTTACCTGGGTGGATGGGTAGGAGTCTCTGGACTCTGACCATAAAGGTCTTCCTGATTCACTTCCTTCACTACCTACTCCAGAGTATATTTCCCCACGGAGATTTCCCACAGTCAGGAGGTGATTCTATATGTAGCAGGCCACGAAGCACCGTCTGACCTTACCATGCACAATATTTAAGCAGTGTTGAGCAGTTAAGTGTGTCAGGGATGCCAAACCTTGAAATAGTGCAGAGTTACAGTGGAGACATCTCAAACTGGAGGTACAGCAGGGACAAGGGATTAGTTATAAAATCAAGATGGAAAGGAGTGATTTGGAAACTTTAGCCCCTCCCATAACCACTGAAGCATTTTTTTTTTCTGCACTGCAGTCATAGCCAGTAGCATATACAGAATAAGGATTGAAATATTTTGAAGTGCTGTCACAGTGTGAATGATTTTCTTTAGAGCATAAAATCAGACTGCAAAGTTATTTTCTGTCTGCAGCAACACAAGAAGAATATGAATGTGATCATATCTGGCCCTGGGCATACAGGAGAGCAGAACTGGCCTTAACCAGATTCTCTTTTTTATCCAGACTCCTTCTAAGAAATATAAAATGTGAAAGGAATTCTGAATCTGGCTAGATGGCTCATAAGAGGAACAGGATTTTTGCATAGCTGAAACAGCATGTCTTTGATTATTTGAAAACGCATGATTTAATCATCTCATTATGCATACCTTTTCTCAGCGGGCACCACAGCCTAAAACAGAGACAAGCATTAGATAAAACAACATGCTTTCTAGCTGAAGAGATTGGAATCAAAGAGTTTAATCTCTCAAGGCACTGACATCCTTGGTGCCTTTAGACTTGGCTGCAAACAGCGGGTGTGTGGCATACTACCGAATCGAGCTTTAGCAGGGTCCCCCGCTCAGAAGTGACATCCTGTGGGATGACTTCGCTTTTTCCCTTCCATAGTGCCCATCTGCCCATGTCCCACCTCCCTCCTCCTCTTCCTCACACCCATCGTGTGCAGAGTGCTGTCAGTGTCCTGACATCCACTGTCAGTTCGGTTTGCTTTGACCATCCCCACCTCCATCCAACATCTGTCCAGGCTGTGAAATCATCACGGAAGAGACTTGGATCTCAGATCTATCTGAGATGTACCTACGCAGCGTTTTGCATCATACAGCCAATAAATACCCTCAGCCCAGCATCCTTGTCATGAGTCACAGAGAGCTATGCAGTAACAGCACACAACGCAGTGCTGCGGTTAGCAGCAGGCAGCCCATCACGCGTGGTTAGCGTGCAGTTACACTGCTTTTCCTGCACAGGATACCTGGTGTGCCCCTCTCTACAACACCGGAGCCTCTTCCTCTACTAGAGAGTGGTAACAACCTGGGCCAACGCTCTGCCCTATCCCACAAGCAAAGTCTGCACTGTACTTCTCCCTTGGTACAGCGAACAGCAGTTTGGCTTTGCTGCCTTTGCAGCAAGATGTGTGCTGCACAGCAACCCAGCACAGACATGCTTGTAATGCTGTGTTATTTAGTAGAGGGGGAACAGTGTCCGGAAGAGCCTGCTTTGACTGCAGAACACAGCCTGCCTTCACATCCCGGCTTTCCGACTCTCCACATGTTTTGGCAGACAGTTAAACCAAATGGTCTGCATTTCCAATGAAAATATAGGAACGCATACCGCAGTCCCCTGGGGAGAAGCCCCCAAACATGAGCTCATCTACTAGGCTAGGTCTACAGCGCTGGAAATGAAGGGCGTTGCCGTTAGCTGTTGGGGTGGACGGAGAGCCACGTACCAGCCGTGCCCATTGCCCAAGCTGGCTGGGAGCGAGTCCGCTGCACTAGTGAGGCGCTGAACGCCAAGCTCAGGGCTCATCTCTTAGCCCGGGCTCAGCGCTAAGCTCAGGAGGCTATTAGGCTCAGGACTGGAGCCAGCCCTGGCTCAGCTGGCACCAGTGCCAGCAGAGGCTTGTGTCAGTGACCAGCCCACGCCTCTTTATCAGTGCGACTGGGGCTTCCCTGGCAGGACCAGCACCAGGTTGGTTCGCAAAACTCTGCTGGATAATTTCCCCCTCCCGCCGCGGGGAGGAGGTGGGTGAGGAGCGGCTGCCAAGGCTGGCTTTGTCCATTCACCCCAAATCCCAGCTTCGTGCCTAGGCCGGCACCCATCACTTGTAAGCTGTTCTCTGCTCCCCAGGGAATCGGGTATTTGGAGAGTTTGGCACAAGCCTTGTAAGAGCAAGGCTGTCCAGACCTGCCTGAAATCTTCTCTGCGGAGGGCACCTGGGGTATCCTCACCAAACAGCCCATCCGAATGTGCTTCAATCAACCTGCAAAAAGCCCCAGTGAGAAAGAAGGCACTGCAAACTCATGTCTTCACCATGGCTCCCTGCAGCCAAGAGAACCGGAGCCATGGGAATAACGATGCAGCCCTCTCTGCACTAGAAAGGAGGCTGAGAACACCGACGGGTTTCCTACGGACTTAAACAGGATTCACCCAGTGACCCGAGGAGGCAAAGCCCAGCCCCAGGTCCTAAATCGTGGTCTCATGGCCAATTAAATGCTGTTCAAAGGGCAGCAGGGCATCAGAGAGTGCTTTGATCTTGGAGATGCCAGCCAGATGTGTAATACCTGGTCAGGTGTTTGCGCAGGTATCGGTAACAGTCTGTGTACATCAGTCAGACAGGTTTCTTCCTGGGTTTGCTAACAGAAGCAGAAGTTGCTCACAAATCACAGGGAACAGAAATAATCCCTACCTTTTGAAACATCAAATACTGTAAAGCTTCACAGCTGCATGGTTTTGAAATCGAATTGAATGACTTGACTTGCCAAAACCAGAGATCAGAGTTCTAGGTCTTTCATGCCACAGCTGAAAGCATCAATAGTACTCAAAGAAGAGCGCAGAGCTGCCTTTCAAACACTGATTGTGACTTTAGAAGCATTGTTGGGTCTTACCCTTCAAACACAGTAGCCTCAATTCAAAATGGATGAGGGAGTGAAGAAAACTGATTTTCAACACCAGCTTTTTATTATTTAAAGGACTGATTTTTCCTTCTGAAGTTATATCTAAAACTAGTTAAGGAGTCTGGATTTCAATTAGGTTTTGAATTTAAAATAAAAAGCAGCAGTGTGAGCTGGTAAGAGGAAGGGCAGCAGTGTGAGCATTTTTTCTGCAAGCAATGCAGCAAAAATTCTAAAGCAATATCTGTGTAAGCAGAGACTTGATCACACAGGGATCCAGGGAAAAAGGCTTTTGGGGTGAAGCATTAAATTCCCAGAAATTGCTTTCCCCACTGATCCAAAAGAATCCCAGGTCTGTTGACTTCTCTGATGCTGTAGGACCTCATCATTCAACCAGAATGTCTCTCTGCTTAGATAAAAATCTCTTTGCTTCATATATAATCCCAGTACCTGAAATACCTGAGCAACTCAATGTAAATTATGCATTTATCCTCCGAATGCCCCTTTGAGTTCTGGCACTGTTACTGTTTACCTTTACAACAGGGAAAGGCAAGGTATAGGGAATCTAAATAACGTGTCAACAACAGCTCTTTTTACTCTTGGTCATTGCATTATTCAGGTTATTATAGATAAACAAAATGTTATTAACAATTGAATAACCAATTCCAGCATTAAGATCAGAGGTAATTTTCTTGCACGCACAAGGAAGAGGATCAGTCAGCTTTTTACTCACCACAATATCTCCTTTGACAGGCAGAGTCGGAAAGCTCAGCAGCTCTCAGAGAGGTATGTCTGATCTCTTGTAATCTGGGGAAACAACCTGTGGGGACTCCGTCAGCACAGATTAGATTTATACGTATGTGTGTAATTAAAAAACATACCCATATTTTATGGTTTTATATATCTAAAAAACCCCATACATATATAAACCTATATTTATGTAGATATATATGTAGAAAGACATAAAAATGCAAAATCCATAATTGCTGTAAAATTAACTATTTTCAAAGCATAACATTCTGGTCCTGAAAACTCTGGAAACCTATTGCCAATAACAAAAACATTCTCTTCCTGCCTGCTTATCACATACCTCAGCTGCAAAACCAAGAATCCCTTCATGCCATGGCAGAGAAAAAAAGAAAAAGGAAAACAAGTCAAAGCCAAGACAATGAACATTTTGAAACCTTCCTCTGCTAATGTTACCAGCACTTTCTCAATGAACACTGGTGTGTCTGTATCCCATCTAATGCTCACCTAAAATGCAGTGCTGACAATGCAAAAACTCAGGGCCCGCTTAAAATGCTGAGTGGGCAACTTGCAGAAGGTCATGATCTGGTTATGTTGGCTCCCAACCAGAAACATCCCAAACCCCTGAGCCGTGAGCTTCTTGAACCAAAGCCTTGTACCAATTTTGCTGATGTCTTGTCCTTGTGTTCATAATGCCCCAGGTAAGAAGCTGCATACGAGCTTCCCGGTGCTTTTGTGATGTTTGAAAAGCACATCCAAATGTGCTCTTGAGACCGCGTAGACAGTGAGTGATTAAAAAAATAAGCAAACAAAAAAAAAAAACCCCAAACCTGCTGCCTATTTCACATTCTGAAGCTTCTTTGAATCTGTACAAATGCTAGGAACCAGCCAGACAACAGATGCATCAGGAAATTAGTTCGTCTCTTCCAGGAACACACATTAAAATGAAGAAAGAGATGAAGATCAGGGGACCTGATGCCCTCCAGGGACTACTGCTGGAAGCTTTGCCTCTAGGTGATAAAGGGGAAGGTGGTTAATCCAGGGCAGATGGGGGTAGATAGCATTTCTGTACTTGTACAATTCTGTACAACATTAGTCCAGACAGGAGTCTATTAACAGTGTCTGATGGAAGCAATTGTATTATTTATTAAACTGACAAGATCAATTGGCTGCTTTGTAGCCATCTAAAGAGAACTATTGTACTTTCATGTCCTTTTAAACACAGAGAATAAAGCACTCCCCGGGGTGCTTTCATGGGCTGCCTTCGATTAAGAGTTCTGAGAATATTTGATATTGTCAGAGATCAGCTTGCCAGATCCCCAACTGGATTTGCAGCCCTCACAAAGAAGATGGTAGCAATTATAATTAGAAGTGAGCTGAGAAGGAAGGACCTTACCTGACTTAGAGGAGTGCTTTTACTTACTCTTCCCAAAGACTAGGCTCTCAAACCTGAGGGAGACTGACCTGCCTTTATAGCACCAGCAGCAATGTCAGGATTAGCATCATGGCACTGGTAACTGAAAATGGGACGTTAATTCTCCTCTTCACCTGAAAAGGGTGTGTGTGTGTGGGGGAGTGGTGGTGGTGTTGAAGATGACAGTTTCTAGGCATGAGTAATTTTTAATAGTGTCTAATTCTGACAGGCAAAAGCGTTGCGTAAAAAAACTCAGCAGGTTTTAAGATGAGTTGTGCAGTATAGCTGTATATTCTTGGGTGTGGGGCATGAGGGCAGAGGGAAAGGCTTTTCATGAGGCCTCTGATCGATAAAGCCTGTGGCTATTGTAGCAATCTTGTACTTAACCTTCATCCCATGAGGTAGCTGCGAACAGCTCGGGTGCAGCCCGTAACATATGCTGGACACAAGTATTTGGGAGCTGGTGCCATCGTGTAACTAGTGAAAGGCCTTTGACTCTACAGGTACTTTCTCTGAGGAAGATCCCAAGCCCATTCTTATTTAGGACATGATGCTAACCGTGTGTGTTAACACCGACCTTTGCCTGCAGGGTATTTTGGGGAGTACCTCCAGAGGACGCAATGTTATAAACTACAAAATAAGCAATTTAAATTCATTTGCAGCGGATAAATATGCTAACCTAGTGGCATACTCATGTATGCCACATACATATAAGTTAATAGCCACACTGTCTCAGAGCAGAGATTTCTGAGCAGTTATGGAATTTTCCAAACATCTGAATGCCCCTTTTACTATGTGCTCCTAAACAGAGGTGTGCACTGACTGCACCAAAGCCAGGCAGAAGCTTAGGGGAGGAACAGAGCAGTGTTGTTCTAGGTTTTCTTATGTCACAATTATGTGTTACGACCTAGAACCAAAACCTCCTGCAAGCTGCTGAGCACCACTGTGATACCTGTACGCAACGGAGATCAGACTGAGTTTCACAGCTTGCTCAGAGACTGGAGATGACTCTGCTCACAATAACCGCAGAATAAACTCCTAGTAACTCTGTCAGAGAACTTTCATGGTTTTGATCTTAATTGATGTGAGTGTAAATGAGTAAGTTGCACCTTATCTCTAAACCCAGCTTTTCTGTTGGATTTTGCCTGCTCCTTGCTGTTAACATAGAAAATATATATACCTTTTAAGTTGGAATCTGTACAGCCTAGCGTCCCCAGTTAATTGTTGCCCCAAACAGTTTCGGAAACAGTGGCAGATACAGCTACATGACGTTTGCTTCCATTCAAATCCCTGCTCTTCTCTTTTCCCCTGTTTCTTGCCTCTGCCACCTGGGTGTGCGAGTCTTTGCCAGCAGTGCCAAGCGACCTCCTGGCCTGCTAGCGTCCGTTTTGAGTCCGCTCTTAAAACCCCCTCTAATTCTCTGGTGTTGGACTTTCAAAACGGTAGTCTGCAAGCTGCTGCTGCTGCTG
>NW_010526375.1:0-2740 GCF_000687285.1 Phaethon lepturus
AAAAATAAAAATAAAAATAAAAATAAAAAACTTGTGCTTATTACCAGGAGACAAGCCAGATAAACCTCCTTTGGCACCATATAAGCTCATGGGACAGCAAAGTCTGTGAATTATATGCAGTAATTTTAAGTAACTATGTCATGGGATAGACCAAAATACAAGGCAACTCTATCGATTTCAACAGATATTTCTAACCCAAATTACAGAGGTAGTAAAAGTCCACTGGGAATGTGTCCCAGTATTGCTTTTAACGGCACTGCACCACGCTGGGAACCGTGCACGTGCAAGGGGGGATTTCTCACTGCAATTCAAAGCTATGAAAAGCTGCTGCACAGTAGAGCTGTGATAAAGCGCACGAATCGTTAGTCGTTTTTTATTTGTTGTTTCTGCCTTTTCATGACAACAGGTCACAACACGGTGCTGTTTTGAAGTTGCAAGATTCCCATAAATCACGCAAACATTTCTTTTGCTTCTTCTGTCTCTCTCTTTTTTTTTGCATTCCTCTTCAATAAACACAGCCAAATGTGGGTTTTTTTCTTAATCTGCAGGGAAAAATGACCAACTTTGCTTGCAGGCTGAGATCTCTCGCCAACTTTCAGCTGGAATGGATTTCCATCACTTCGCTTATATGAACCCTTTCCTTTTCTCAGTGACTTTCTAATAAGAATAAAAACTTAGAATTCCTACAGGCGCTTTTTAAATTGGTATAATAAAGCACAAAAATCAATACTTGTTAAAACAAAGTATTATTTTCAGGGGCAAAAAGCAGACAGATTACAGAGATAATAGGATGCAAGACACTGTCAAAGAGCCATCCCAGAGCTTCACAGGTCCAAAATACAGTATTTCTTTTTGCTGCTGTCCTAGGACACTCTTTACCAAAAACTGCAATTTGAGCAAAATATTTCTGCACGTTACAGCAGTTGTCCTGTGACCGACGGGCTTGTGACCAGTTGGATATTCATTTAGACTGGTGAGTTAACGGTTCACTCGCTATTTCTGAATGCACAAGCAATGAATCGCTGCCAAAGTCGTTGCAGACTCGTGCAGTCCAAGGGGCTCCTGGGTTATCGTTCTGCTGAAGGTGGGAGTCAGAAAAAACCACTTTTTGCCTTTCCCCAGACTTGAGGCCAGGTAAGGGGAGAGCTGCCGCCCTGGAAAAAATGGGAAGATCCCGAAGTCTGCTGTAATTTTCCCAGGTCTCTCATTGCAACTGGTCATTCTGCTGTTGGCAACTGTGGTTTTGGGCTGCTGGAACAGCTTTTGCACCACTGAGGATCCCAGCATGACCTCCTTCTGGCAGTGGCATATTCAGGACTCACTAGGATCTATTTTATCCCTTTGGAGATGTGTAACATTTATAGCAGCAGGCACAGAGAAAGGGAGCGGGACGGCCATAAACAGCAACGTTTGCTGTGCAAGGTACAATAAAGCAACGAGCAAACTGCATTTTATAGTGCTGTTTGCTGGGAAAACTCAACAAACATAAATTCTCCTGACGTTCGTAAGATCCATTTTATGATTCAGCAAGATGACATGAAAAAAAAACCTAATAACTCACCCAAAGCTACAGCAAGTCAGTGGCAGAAATGGAAACAAAATCCCAAGGACCTGATTCCAGCCCCCCTCCTCTATTAGCCTGCATGTTTTTTCATTACAGAAAATGTTTGGTTAAGTGTTCTGAATGGCCTGCAAGTTAAAGCCTAGGAAATCTATGGTTTTCATATTTGATGGAGTGAAATGCACTGAGGGATAATCAAAGCTTTATGTACCAGCCTTAGAGAAAAGCATTTCACAATGCTAAAAAACCTTATTACTTTCATAAGGGGGGAAATGACTAATGATATACATATGCCGAGTCCCTTCCTCCAGCTAAAGCTGTGGACAAAAGTGCATGGAGTGTGATTCAGAGGTGCAGATATAGCCAGAGGGGACTTGCAGTACTATTAATTGCTGTGATACGTATCTAAGCTTAGGCAAGCCAATGTAGCCACAAACTTTCAAAACAATCTCTTTTTTCTTTTATTTTTTTCAGGAAACTGATGCCAAACTATCTGCTGACAGCGTAAGCAACTGGCAAAAAAGCTCCCTTTTGCAGGTGGACGGTCCTTGAGCTATGGTTGAAATCAGTGAGGAAAATCCAGAATTGTGTGAGACTGAAGGCCAGTCTTTGCTGTGGAAAGGAGGAGGTTGCTGTGGGTGGAGAGTACTGTTCCCCTCTGCCTAAAACACCACGGCCCTGATGCATCCCATTCCTCCTAGGAAGAAGCAGTGATCCTTACAGCAGACTGCCCTTACAGTTAAGGGAATATTAATCTGAGAAAAAACAAGCTTAAGGTTAAGCCTTTCAAATTGTCTTTCAAAGACCAGGGTATGTTTTTTATTTACTACCGTTAATCTAGCAGGAAAATATCCTTAGGTAACGGGGTGAAAAGCTTTATGATCCAGTGACCGGAGCAGGACATAAAACACAACAGAGGTTTCTCGTGTTTTGCAGCTTGCAACCCTTGCCAGCAGCCCTGTAACGTCACGGGTGGGAGCATTGCCGAAATGACTCTCAGAAGAAGAGATTCTTCCACGCTGACAACAACTTGGAGGGAAAAGGCTTTGCAGAGCTCACACGGATGAAGCTTAATTACACGTTCACATTCCAACAAATCCAACTTACAATAAGAGGTGTATTTCGTATGCATATATGTGACATCGTCCCACCACGGCCTGTGTTGGGGTAGGTGGCATT
>NW_010526375.1:2771-14752 GCF_000687285.1 Phaethon lepturus
TATACACATGTCCATTATGAACATCTTCTGCTACAGCTGAAAAAGGTCATAGTTTCCTTCTACCCTTCATGTTCTCCCTGGTACCCACATGGTTGCACAGTCTGGTCAAGAAGGTCAATTGTATGGTTCCTGCATCGTGCTACTGGATTGACCTCCAAGAACCTCTGTTCTCTTCTCACATATTTAAGCTAAAAAAAAAAAAAGACGACATTGGAAATAAAAACCCCACCTTTCCTTGCCGAGACAAATGGAAGATCATGGCACCATTAAAACCCAGCTCTTCAAGGATGCTTTTTTTTTACCTTGCTAAATGTTACTCTTTAGCCAAACAGCATTTCTGTTGACCACACATTAATTTCAACACCATTTGGCAATCAGAGCTTGGTGACCAGAAGCTGTTCAAAACCACTTCTTAGGGGTCGTTGGCCATTTCCTTGCATGGTCCATGGGGTTTCTGAGGTAAGAAACTCATTTCTTATCTCAGTTCCTTCCTGTGCAGTAGGTAAAGAGAAAGTTCTTTTAATTCTACATCTTAGATAACAGTGAGCCTGTAATGGCTTGAAAATTTCCTCCCCTTAGGTTTCCTTTTATTAGGTTAATGACTGGATTCGGCTCTAAAAAGCTCTTTCACACTATGTCTGCTTCTCCTGCTCAAAAGCCTCTGCCAACTCTTAATGCAGTAAAGGGGGGAAAAAATTTAATAAAGTTCCTTAAATCTCAGGAAATGAAGCTTTGCCTTCTTAAGTTCCTTTTAAGAATGAATGTTCCACTGTGGCCAGCTGAAAGTGTGCTGAGGTTTTGCATGTGGCTCCTCTGGATGTACAAATTTCTTGATAACGTGTTCCTTCTCCCAGCGAGTTCCCAGTGAGAGCCCAAAACTGATGACCTTGCAGTCATCTTGTCTGTGGCTTCCACGTTGGTATTTTAGGGTGCACCCTGCACTTTGTAAAGTTCACAGCAATCACGTACCAGAATACTTACTTTGTCAGCCCTGCTCCTCACCACGGCCATCACCAGTAACGCTAACCACCTGGGCAGACACGACAGCTCAGGTAGACCCCCAGGTCTGGGTCGGTGGTGGTCACTTACACCCTGAAGTCCCAAATTCCTCCCTCTGAACTTAACCCCATCTTTGAAAACTGGGGAGAGAAAGATAAAAGGAAAAGAAAATCCCATCTAACTGTCTTTAAAGAAAATACAGGCTGAAAAGGTTTCTCTTTTCCTTTTGACTCTTTTTTTTCTGCCTTTTTTTTAACTGCTGCCATTTGTTCCCCTGTAAAAACAGAGGGTCGAACCTTTCAAGCCTCACAGCCCTCCAGTGGGAATGTCACCATTTGAGTAAAAAGTTCAAGGATTGCTCCCACAGTATTTAGAAAAAGAGAAAATGGGAAAAGATGGTTACTTCTGTCAACACCTAGGAAATAATAGTTACTCAGCAGCGGTTTCAGTTCCTTCTGCTTTCAGAGTACGGCAGAGCTAATCGCAGTGAGATTTCCTTGGACTGCAGCAAAGTTAACTCACTGGTGCATGTATGCTCTGTGTAACATTCATGGTTTTTTTCCCCCATAAAAAGCTTTCATGGATTAGCAGATACAAACACCATGTTTCTGTGTCACCCTTTCGTGGAGTTGTGGCAGTGATGGGATTAGTGGAAATGTAAAATTATGATCAGAGGTCCGAGATCTGGTTATACGATGAGTGTTGTCTCCTCAGCCTTCCTTATCCATCAGGGAAAAAACCTTGGTGCTTGTTTCTGACACAGAGAACCAAACACCTGATGGCAGCACATATAAAGAATCTTATGTGCATTTGTAATATCTCCACACCGAGTTGTTGCAATGACTGTAGGGACTAGTTTCTTTTTTTTTTTTTTAAATGCTTGGAATTCGATGTTTTAAATCACCAAATAGCTACTTGAGTCTTGTGTTGCTGCAATGTTGGTTTATAGTTCTTGTTTTTCTGGTCCTTTTACAATAAAACCCAAGATACTGCCTATTTAAGATTCCATTTAAGGAGAAAAACTCCTCTTGCCTTTGGTAGGTTTTGGATGATGCCTTGAGAAAAAGAGATAGACGAGCAGGAAGGAATTAGAAAATAATCCAAAACAGCAGAAGTACAGGATCTCAGTCTGAAGTCGATCAAAATGAATTGTAGATATCCAGTTCATGCTGTGTGATATTAAGGTTACTCTCACTCTGTAATCCAGACAGTTTGATAGTTTATACCTTTGGTTTAGGCAATATGGCAGATGACCTGCTGGTTTGGGAGCCCATTTGCAGTAAATGTTTGCATTTCTAAATAAAAAGTCTTTATAGTATCATTTTGGCTGATGCCCCATTAATCACCCATTGCACTATGCAACAGCCGCACCCTGCGGCATGCCACGACCACCACCAGCACCCAAAACATTTCCAATACACAAGGAAGGTCCCCGTGCATGTCTGGTATCCCTATGCTAGCGAGCAAACAGCACCTTTAGTGCTTCAGCGAATGCATCTTCTAAGAAAATTTGTAATAATGTCACCGTCACTAGTGTCTGCTGGTAGGAAGGGTCCAGCCATGGTGAAACGCAGCATCTAAGGGTAGGGTGCATGCTGGAATATTCCCAGAAAGACAGTGCTGCGTGTGGCTGTGCCGGCACAGACTTAATGGAGGGGTGCAGTGTACTTTTCTCCCCCAGTCTTGTCTTAGGCCTACAGGACACAACTGATTGTTGAGATATTGTGGGCACAAGCACACAGCCTTCCCCGTGCCAGAGAGTGGCTGAACCTCCCTTGGTGGCTTGGGGCAGGAGGTGTTGGTGAGGACAGAGAGAGCGTTTCTCCTTTGGGAGTCTAGGACAGTTCTTGGGTCAAAGATAGGAAGAATGGGGGCAAAACAGTCAACTAAAAAGCCTTGGTTTTGGGGATTTACCTCAAATTAGTTTAGTAACTAAACTAGTTACCTCAAATTTAGGTTATTCTAAACCCCAGACCTGGGAAATCTCTAAACTGAACAGCATGTAGAGACTGGGGAAAATAACCTCTTGTCCTAATGGGGGCTTTACTGTATGGCCTTACAGCAGAGCCTTGGGCTGGAGATAACTGTATCCCACCTCTCCTAAAGACGCCCTTCTAGGAGTAAAACGAGGCCGATTTTATTTGTCACAAAAGCTGGTACGTGGTGCGGTTTGGGAAGGCAAAGCCCACCCATGCACCCAGGGTGTTATTAGCAATTTTTATCAAACCAGCATGGCCAACTACTGTGCGCTCATTCCCTCCGGCTACTCACAGGGCTCTGGGGGTGGGTTATCATAGAACTGTAGAATACTTTGGGCTGGAAGGGACCTTTAAAGGCTGTCTAGTCCAACCCCCTGCCATGAACAGGGACATCTTTAACTCAATCAGGTTGCTCAGAGCCCCGTCCAACCTGACCTGGGATGTTTCCGGGGATGGGGCATCTACCACCTCTCTGCAGGTTGCAGGGCAAAAACGTCTGTCTCTCACCCACAAGTTTATGCTATGAAATGTGCTCCAACAGCAGCCAGCTTGAGGGCATCTGGGCTGTACCTGAGATTTCATTGTAAAGTAGGTGAGAAAAATGAGGATTCTTGTGGATTCATAGTCACCAAAGGGCTGCAGGTCCATTGGGCAGACAGGTTAAAATCTGTTCTCCTGGGGTGGACCATCCTAAGCTCAGACCTCCCTTGAAGGTCGAGTTCTCCAAACCTTCCTCAGTTCTATTGTCGTGGTCCATTTTGGCGTCAGATCGCCATAGTTTTCTCAAAGTGTGATGCCCACGTAACACCTTAACCAGTGGGCAGAGGAGGAAAATTACTTTACATGCAACATACCTGTTTATTTGTATTATGAGCTCTACTTTTTTGGACTCTGCTAGTCTTTATAAAGGCACTGCTGTGAAACAACTGACTGCTTAAGGACTCGGTGCTCTGTGATCATATTCATCTAATCCAGCTCCCCATGGGACTCAAATGGGAGCAGAATTGAATCCTTATGCAGCAGACAGGCTTGAAAAGTTCATTCCCATTTTAGAGATTTCTAATCCCAGAGTCCCTAGATGGAAGGTTTTCCACAGGCTTTAGTGGATTTTAAATCAAGCTGAAAATGGAGTATTTTGCTGGAAGCAGTGGGACAAATGTCAGTGCCAGGGGGATTACAGAGCTCCAAAATATTTTGTTCATGTTGGATTTTGGAGTCAAGCAAGGGATCAGCCCCATGAACCCTCACGCACAGATAAATTCAGTGGTTGCAACTCACTGAGGCTGAATCTGCTGTTGAAGAGGCAGAAACTTTGTGGCTATTGGCAGAGCTGTGTGAGCCAAATGGAGCTCGCTGCCATGTGGATGGGCCACCGAGGCCAGGTCAAGCCAGGCTACAGGGAGGTGAGGAAGGCAAAGAAGGGCAGAGCTCACCTGAAGGATGGGGGAACGTCCTAGAAATGCATGTGACATTGGCTTAAATCGTCCTCCGAGCATTTTAAGCACTGTTGGAGCAACATCTGGCCACCAGCTGTTGTTCCAGGAGAGCACCAGTTGCCAATGATTTCTGTGCTGCATCCACCACCCCATGCAGGTGCCTCAGGTACAGATATGCCATTAAGAGTTGATATAGATGGGCAACCCAGTCCCCCAGGGTCAGGGTGGACCGGGATGTCCAAGAAAAAGATCTGCCAAATAAACCTGACTCAGCCTAGGAGGAAGGTGGATCCGAGGACTAGAACAACAAGATCCGGCCTCTAAAATGAGAAAAGGGTTTCTGGGGAGGCTCAGAAAGCAGCAGCAGTGGCTCGGTGCCAGCTTCCATCAGTATCAGTCAATTTGTTTCGAAGTGCCGTTGTGCATCACCAGACACCTAAATAGCTCTGACATGGTGGGCATCCATCACCACCTCATCCCTTCCATGTTCCCAGAGGGAGGAACCTCTGGTGCTCTGGACCCTGTGAGACCTTTGGGGAGATAAATGAATCCTCCCACGGGTGAAGGCAGGAGGAGTGTCCTCCCTCTGTACTGAACGGGGGGTTCAAGGGGAAGCAAGAACCACAGGTAACACTGTCACTGTGAAAATCGATGGTCCCAGTGGAGCCACAGCAACGCTTGTGACGTTTTGCCTCCTGTGCTGAAGAGCAGTCACACTTTAGCAGAAAAATCCTTGATGTGAGAGTAAATATTTTCTATATCACAAAACATGCTGCTATATAAACCTGAGAAAAGGTCTAGGTTAGGTTTTATTCTGGTTCTTAACATCTTCCCTAGAAAACCTTTAGGGTGTTTTATTCTCTTCATGCATGGGAAGGTGGTGGTAGGAAACACTGTGTTACTACAGGGCATGTGTTTCATGTGGAAGTATCCTAAAGTGTCCAAGGCAAATGTCCTTTCTCACCCTGGCCCTTAAAACTAAGGCACAGAGCGACCTGGGGGCAAGAAAGGACTCAGCGTCACCCAGCACATCTGGATGGTGCCGAGCCCCTCTCTGCCAAGGGGCTGAGCATACAACACCTCCACAATCCCCGTGGCTCTCATAAAATTGCAGCTCTGCATGTATTAACATCAGGAAAGTCACAATTTGTATATTCCTACTGTTTAGCGAAGGCCCTTTTGGGGATTCCCTCGCAGAATTTGAAAAAGAAACATAGTCTGTGCAGTCACTTGATGACGTAATTTCTAGAAAATATCTAGGAAGAATAAATGTTCAGAAAAAACCCCAACTGACGTATTCAGAGGCCCAGGGACTTTAAAGTGGAATATTTTCTTTATCTATGGTCTAAACAACAACAGCAGCTAATAATTTACTCAAGGTCATCTTGCCAAAACATAAATGCTTTTCATCTTGTAAATTTAAGTTGATCAAAAAACTTATTCTCAGACCTTAGTGGGTAGCCTAACAAGCACAAATTTGAATGTGGCCATGGTGGAAATGAAAAAAAGAAAAAGAAAACACAATAAAAATACTCATAAACATTCATTCGTCCTAACAATGTTATGTGCTCCGAGGTTTATATGTTTGTTCAGACTTGATAGTTAATTGTCTAGATATTCGTGATGATGGAAAAATAGCCAGATGATGTCAATTATGCTCGAGTGGATCTGGAGGAACTCAACTGGGTTGAGTGGAGTTACTTTGGATTTTACATCAGAACCTCCCCTCTGAATTTAAGACCAGCCTACTTGCTAGCAAGCTTGCAGGACTTTTTAGTTTTTCCCCTGGTTTTGCCACGCTGTTAACAATCTCAGAAAATTTTTATTTAAATGCAAAAGAAAATGCTGAGTGGGCAGATTTCCCATTTGCCTCCAGACTAACTAGTCTCGAGCGTCATGAGGGTCAGCACAAGTCAACTTCTTCTGCAGCCTTTGCTAGGAGCGTGCGTATGACTAGGTGTCCAGAAGCTGGCTGGGTGCAAGATGAGCTACCCACACTGGTGTCCACGCGTGAGCGAGTGCGAGTGACGCTCACGCTCTGCAAACGTGCTCTCGGCGCTTGCTGTGGAGCAGACGTCTGCTGGAGCAACGTTTGCGGGCAGCGGTGGGTTGCATCCGCTCTCACAGCAGAAGGATTTGCTTTCCACGAGCTCCAAACTCATGCAGAGCCATACACCTCGTTAGGATGGTGTTGCTCTAACACGTTAACGCGATTTCCATCACCGGCTTGCAAGAGGCTGGGTTGGAGCAAGGCAACCTGTTTAAGGGCAAGTTGACTACTGGGATGAGAAACTAAACAAAAATTTCTTTCAGCTTGAAAGGCAAAAAGAAATGTGATTATCTTTCTCTTTTTTTTTTCTTTTTTTTTAGCAATTATTTCTTGTTTCCAAATTCCCGTCTATTTCCTGGTTCCAGCGCAGACACGCCATGGGAAAGCCAGTTCTCACGGCGTTTGCACAAACAGGAAGCATGTGAATTTTCAAAAGAGACCCTATTTTTATGAGCGCTCCCGCTGAGTTTTGCTGACTCAAGAGACCTTGGCCTGAATTTAAATAAGCAACTTCGGAGTAACTGAACCAAACCTTTGCGTTTCCAGACTGCTTATCTGTCGTGCATTTTCCAAAGCAAAGCAAGCAGCCTGACTCAAAACGAAACCCTCTGCCCACAGCACTGATTTCCCCGGTAGTGCTTCCCCGGTAGGAAAGAAAGGCTCTAGGACTTGGAGCAGATACGAAGAATCCCATTTTACTGCTGGCAAATCACTAGGGAATCCCTATTTCTTCCCACCCGTGGGAAGGGGATCTGGCCAGCCGTCATGCGGAGCTGTCAGAAAACATCACCTCCCTCCATCCTGATGCTGCACAGCCCCCGGGATGTCAAAAGCCGTCAGTCCTGAAGGGGATGTTTACTTGTGTTGACGGCGAGGTGGAGATTTGTTACCCGCTCGGCATCCTCGCTGCGCGGCACGAGGGCATGCCGTTCCCCGCAGTGGCTTTTCAGGGTTTGCTCGGCCTTTCTGAGGGATGGTTTCCATGCTCTCCCCGCTGGCAGGTGCCATTCAGGCACATGGAGATGAGCCCGATCCCGGCAAAACCTGCCCAAGCGCCGCGCTGGGGTCTGAGGGCTGTGATTTTTATTCCCAGATGGAAATTGAGGCTTTCAGGCTAGTTGGAAGGGGCGGGTGCTCTGGAAAACAACTGGCTTTTTGAAGAATAAGGTGAAAGGACCTTTCTGTGGCTTAAATTCTTTACGCTAATTTTAACAACTATTCCAACCCCTTGAAAATTGCCACTCTGAAAAAATAAACAGGGCCCATATTCAGCCACTGAATTGGCACACAGGCTTTTCTCAGCCACGACCGGGAATGCCTAACAGTAGCCAGCCTTATTCCTGCGTGCAAAAGCGAAGGGAGAGAGAGGGAGAAGGAGAGGCAGAAAGAAAGAAAGCAAGGGCTACTCCAGGCTAATTGGCCCGCCGTTGGATTGGGCTGCTGACATTGGGCTGGTTTTAAGTTACATGTAAGCAAGTGAAACGGTATATAAATAATAGCAGGGGGAGAGCTACAGTGGAAAAGCCAGCCAGTGTCTGTCTGACTTGATGTTCTGTTATTCGTCAAGTCTTAGCGTGGTTTGTGTCAGTCCAGGCGCGCTCACCGGGAGCCAGCGAGCTGCCCTTGGAGCGCACCCACCAGCGCAACGCGTTGGGGATGGATCTGCCACCCCAAGCGGCATCGCCGAGTCGGGAAAATCCTCAGACAAGGGGGTCCCTTGATTTACAAGTCCTCAGCGAAGCTGCTCTCCGATGAGCTCCAACTCCTGCCCTGGGAGAACTCATCATCATCATCATCGGTCCCCAGGACCAGGTTGAGATGGCCAATGGATGCAGTTTGGGATTTGTGTTGGGCAGGGGTGGCTTTGCTCCAGGAACAACTTTCAGAAAGGCTACACCATAAATGAGCAGTTCTACAGACCTAGTCACCCAGTGAAGGGATCTTCACATCCTTCTGCTTTTTCCCAGAGACACTCAAGAGCAGAGCAGTCCTTTAAGTCCAAATAACAAGCCCTGATTGATCTGCTGCAGGTACCCACGTAGCTCAGCAGCTGACAACATCTCAGCCTTTTGGCCTGGTTGAAGGATTTATTTAGTCTCTCAGACTAGCTTCCTTTAATAAACAGTTCTTTCCTATCATTTTAGTCTATGTCTTCTTTTTGTCACCAATGATTCAGCTTTTTCTTTGCTTTTTTCTTTTCTTTTTTAAATAGTTCCAATTTTTCCAAGCACAGGCAACCTGCAGTATGTATTAGGAGATGAAAAACTCTATCACTCCTCCTATATACACAAATAAACACCCTGGAGGGGTGAGTACCCTACATCCTATATTTTGTATATAGCCACAGTTCTGTCTCCTATTTCCTCCTTGGCTTTGTTTTTGTTTGTGGGGTTTTTTCCCCTGTAATCTCCCTAGTTTGGTTTGTGGGTTTTTTTCTCTCTCCTACACTTCCTCTTCATTCCTCCATCATTTCCTGGCCGTATTCTTTTTGCCATCCTTCTCACTATCTCTGCTGATGGAAGACTTCCCCTGTCTCTGACAAGTCACACTTTCAAACCCTTTAGATAAATGGAGTTGGTTTTGGGGTTTTGTCCTTACACAGAAAACACGCTGAAATCCCTTTATTTATTAGCTCTTATTTTATATTATATTTATAACTGGGATCCATGAAAGAATCTGTCTTTCTGGTTGTCTCCACCAGTACATCAACTTCTCCTCTTCCATTACGGACTTTCTGAGACTGCAAGGGACTCAGGAGAACGACGTTTTTATTTACCTGGCAAATCAGAAGAAAACTGTGAACCCAACAAAGGATTTGGAGGGGAAACACCCCAAAACCAGGGCAATCCTGAGAGCATGGTACAGGATAAGTCATGAGGAATTGTCCCCATGGATCAAAACTGTGTGTCTATACAGCCTCGCTGTGCTTCAATGTCTGAGTAGATAGTGAAAGGGGACCTTCACGGCACAAGGGAATAAGGCACAAAGGAATCCCGAGTTATTTCTGTGCTAAAAATCATTTCCCAGCCCGGTCAGCCCAGCTGCCCGGGGCAGCTATAGGGCAATGCCTGTGCATCAGGCAGAGGTTGCTTCTCTGAGCAATCTTGGGTTTTCCCCATGTATTTTTTCCCCACCTGCCTTGTCCTCTGCATGCAACACAGGGTAAATTTTGGCTTTTTTTCTGACTTGAGTGCTGGGAGAAATTTAAACACCACTCTGGGCAAAATCCTGAAAGGCAAATTGAAGAAAAAAGCCTTACCACACAGGATGACTGTAAACACAAGTTTGTTTTAAGGTTTTACTACCAGGGAGTGTGCTTCTGTGTTAGAAACTCTCCGATCGTTACCCAATGGCCACAGCACAAGGAGGAGACAAAAAGGAATCCTTATGGGATTGTTGAGCCAATAGTTATTTGTCATAAATAAAATCCGAGCTCGGCTGGTCCTGAGCCAAACATTGCAAGTTTGTCCTGGCAGACATGGTGTTACATCGCAAACACAATTATGTCATGTTGTAATGCGAAGCTGCCAGCTAGGAAGTCTGAGACAGCATCTTGGAGGCATGGGATGCAGGGGACAACCGGCCCTTTCGCCGCCGATGACCAGGAGCAGTCCCAGTGCTGAGAGGTGCTGCCAACAAGCAGGTGATGGGTAGAAAAGAGAAGAAAGCAAATAGCAGGTGGAATCCCGGAGGAGCGTGGCTCCAAGGCTGGTCACACTGCAAGAGCCAACCTAGAAGAGCTTTGGGCTCCTGATGTCCATCACACAAAAAAGGCACAGATTTGAGATACCCAGGTGGAGAAACCACCAAGGCTCAATGGGGAATAGGGGAGCAAGTGCTGTTTTATGATGAGTAAATCATCCATTTTTTGGTCTTTTCTTCCATTTCATTCACTGCTGCTGTATGTTGGCTCATGGGGACCTGCAACGTTCTCAGTGCTGGATGATACTGTGTGTCTTGACCTTGAGTCCAGCAAAACAACTGAGGATAACCTCAACGCGACTTTATTTTTTTTTCTTTAACATGAGTTTTTATTGGAAACAATAATGATTCAGGAAGCCTTGTGGATCAGCCCAGAAAAGGAGACGGGTCAGTGCTGGAAAGTGCCTACAGAGCAGGCTGGGTCTCAGTGAAAAAGCACAAATGACCACATAGGTCAGCATTTATACATGCGACCACGTTTCTGTGTGCGAGCAGACACGTGCTGAGAGTGCACACCAGTGTGCCTAAAACTCACATCTAAAGAGTCCGGGCTACAAGAAGAGAAAAAGAAAAAAGCGGGGGAAAAAAAAATTAAAAGAAATATTTGGGCAACTGGAAGGAATTATTCTTTCTTCCATACCCTGGGCTCTATTCATAAATCATCCATAATTTTTTAGATGTCTAGAACAATGTTACTATTTGATGAAATAAAATATCGAACCTATGTGACATCATCTTTTATCTTAAGAGTTCTGCACACTTGGTCATGTTGCTGAGACACATTTGTTCTGCAGATATTTAGAACAAACCTGACATTTTATAGACTTCCTTCTGCTTGTGCATGTGTTGGAGACAGTTGTTTGGATTAGCACGATCAAAAAATTTAACACAGCCTTTCAAGATCCCATTTTCATCTGGATTTGCACAACACATAAGAGAGCATTATGCCAAAAATATGTTTTTTGAAAACACATACACTTTGTTGTGACTGTTTGTAGCTGGTAAAATCCTAGGATGCCCTGATTACCATGACCTGTGTGCTTTCATACAAGCCTAAGATATAAAAGTACTGTATACAAATGAAAACCGTTAGCTTTCATACCACATGTGTTGTACTTATGCCAGTGGGAAATGACAGAGAATGTACAAGGTCATGGTTTACTAAAAATATAAAAGTTTAACATGTGGTGTTAATAGAACACACAACAGGGGTCACTGGTACAATGGAAAATAATTCATTTCCAATGTCAGGCCAAGTAATTCACTAGGAAAGAACATTTGAAAATGTGTTACTTATATCTTTCTCTTTCTGTTCTTTATGATGAGTTTTAGGGAAAAAAAAGCAAAATTACTACTAATACAAATGCATAAATAACAGGCGTGATTCAGATTTCAACTGTGTCGGTATAAACCAGGCACATAAGCCCTACTGGAGCTGGTAAAATTACATCAGTGTGTGCGGCACCAGCGTTGTACCCCCTCCTTCCTCCGCAATGTTTAACTAGTAGTAAGCACTAAATCCCCACCAGGACGTGTTTAAGCCTCCATCACTGCCTTTCCAGCTGTTGAGGTGCCTCAGCCCAAACCTGAGTGCCACAAAACCCCTGCCCAACCACTGCCTAACCCGGGCAAGCGCATCAGCCCCGCAGGCATCTGTGCTTCTGGCGGTACGTGCCATGAGTGCGGGGCTTCGTCTGCACCGACCTGGCACCAAGTTCCCACCAGAAATCACAAAGCTGGTGTCACCCTCCCACACCTCAGCGCACCTGATGGTGCCCCCCAGAACGACGTGCCCGGCTGAGCCTCGCACGAGCC
>NW_010526375.1:14860-15061 GCF_000687285.1 Phaethon lepturus
AGCCGCCAGCAAGTGCGTGTGCCCCGCTGGGTCCCCCCTGCCCCGTCTCCTGGGCGGCACGAGACCTGGCACTCCAGCATGAATCCCAGAGGCTCCTCAGGCATCCCTAATTGTTTGGGGGGAAAAATAATTAGAAGCAGCTGTTGCAGAGGTGCTTGCTGCAGGTAAGTCTGTGAGATGATGGGGCACTACGGCTGACGC
>NW_010526376.1:0-3858 GCF_000687285.1 Phaethon lepturus
AAAAACCTGCTCACCCCTGGGCGGGCGCGCAGGGAGGGCTGGGCAAGGGCAGCCGAGCGGCGGGCAGCCCGGGACGGGGCGCAACGGGGCTGGGCGCTGGGCTGGAGCAAGCGCTGGGTGCCATGGTGGTTCAGAGACCCTGCTGAGACCCCTTCCCAGGGCAAGGGCTGCACCGCAGCAGCCGATTTCATAGCTGCTGGCTCAGGAGCGCAGGGATGTGCCTGGACACCAACTCCTGGGTGCCTGCCAGTCCCGATTGCAAAACCTGCCAAAATAACAGTGTCCCGTAATGAGCTGGGAGCAGAGGAATGTGCACGGTCAAGCTCCCCGCCGGGCAGTAACCCTCCCAAACCCAGCATCACTCTGCCCCTGCAAGAGAGAGGAACCAGCTGTTTCTCGCAACAGCCCCGACAGCAGCGACATCGTGACAACCACCGGGAAGGCAGAGCCCAAGCCCAGTCTGCCAGCTCTGGAGGGAAGGTGTTGTTACACTGCCTTTCCTAGCCCTCACAAAATTTTGGAAATTCATCTAAACTGCAGCACTTCCCCTGGCCAAGACCAGCGGGGAATTAGCAGCAATATCAGGCATCAGGGCATGCTGCTGATTTTCTCTCTGTTTCTCCTTAATGAGAAAATGGTGTCATCTCAGCAAACATGTGCCCCAGCTTGCTGCATCAAATAAGCCTCAACACCTCACATGGCAAGACTTTGCAGCAAAACAATCGAGCTGACAGATTTTTGTGCATTGACATCACAGATGGGAAAAAGTCTTACTAATCCTCAAAAGTTTCTTCCAGTGGATGATTTCACTGAGGGCTCTGGATCAGTCCCAGCTGCTGCAAATGGCACAGATAGACCAGAATTCAGCAATAACACAGGAGATTCAGGCAACAGCTTAGACGGTATCTCAGCATCCAGGAGCATGTACGAGATGTTTTCATACAGAGCACCGGGAGCAGCAAGAGGGTATTTGGGGCTAATTGAAAGCAGTGGTAGACTACAATTTGGCTAACCTCTAAATCACATGTTTTGTGGCTTCATCACGCATAGAAACTCTGGCTTCGATCTGCCAACCATCAATGCCTTGTTCCAGGTCATGACAACTTCTTTCAAAGCCTCTGGATTAAGCCATAAGGCTATTTCTAATCAATGGATGTGTTCATTCACTGAACACCAACGTCAGCAGCGGCTACAGCAACTTATGGACAAAGTGCCTTTCTCTGAGCCCATCTACTCCCAAATAGGTTGGGCAACTTCCAACCCTGCCTAATGGTGCCTCCCTCCCAAAACCAGGTCTGCGGGAGATTCGCATCAGTTCTCAGCCTGGGTGGCATTTTGCCCACTTTAATACCTCTATCACCATGATCTGATTGCAGTGATTTCTTGCCTAATTTATTACCTCAGGCTTTGGCTGTAGTGCAATATAGATGCTATGATACTGCACCTTAATGGCACCTGTACTGATCTGAACCTGCCTGAAGCCATCCTCCTCGCCCTTTCTGTGGCTCACGCCCTGACAACGCTGACAGCTCATTTCCCTAACCGCTTTCATCAAAGCACAAACATGGTCCAAAATTACCGGCTATCAATTTTGCTGCAAGTAAACATTACAGCACCCACATGTAGGACAAGTAACATTGATTAATGGTTTATACTGGGAGCCTGGCTTCAAGCTGCGGTAGGAGCATTGCAATCCCCAAGCAGGGAGCCATGGAAGAGGATGTTTGCTTAGAGCTGGTGGTTCAAGGCAGCCTACACCTGCCAAATTGCCTCCAGGCATTTGCTGCAGGAGCTCTTCACTGTGCATCGGAGCCGGGACCAGGAGCAGTCCTGCTGGGATAGAACGATGCCCAGGATGTTTAGGAGTAATATAGAACAGTAAAAGTACAGCATGAGACTACTTACTAATCATGCTTTATGTTGTTTTGTTGTGTTTAACCTCACTTAACAGCCAGGCTAATTCCAGCCCAAGTGGTATGTGTCCTCACTGACACGGTTGCAGGGATCCCAGGCAGGAGCTGGCCTGCGGGTTGGAAGTGGTACCTGCTCCCAACAGCAGCATTTCCAGGATCCTCCTTCTCTTGCTGGAGAAATTCCCTGGCCAGGGCCACTGCGGGCAGGTTGCTGCTGCCGTCGATGAAAGCACTTGCCTGGCTTGGGGCAGCTCCTCCTTCATCCTCCTGCCCCACTTACATCTGTCCTGCTCACCTGCAGAGGAGCACAGCGTTACCGTCTGACGACAGATTTCTTCTTACTGCCTGCAGTCACACTGCACGCAGAAGTGATTTTCACATGGAAATAGGAGGTTTGGGGAAATACCAGGCATTTTCCACCCATTTACTGCAATACACCCTCCCCGTCTGAGCCCTCACTGTGGCAGATGAAGCCCTCTGACTCCTGGAGTACTCGTCCCCATGCCCAGCTGGGTCAGGGACAGAGTCCCATTCCCCGCTTTGTCCCATGGAGAGCGGGCCAAAGTCTCTATCATCTGGGCAATCATCAACTCCCTCCGGTGAGCTGGGGAGGTGCGAGAAGCCACCCTGCTCTGCAAACACACTAATGGCTCAAGTGGAGATAAGCAGGAGTGTGTTTCCAGCCTCCTCGTGCCACGGAGGTGACAGGGTATCGGGGACCAGGCAGAGCCCTGACCAGCTACGGGTCCCCTGACCTTGGCTTTGCCACAGCCAAGGTCATCACCACGGTGCAACCAGCATGACTTCTTAGGCTGTAGCAGCATTGCATGAAGTTTGTGCCGGGGGACGGGGCACATGGAGTGGGAGGAAGGGCTGGGCTGCCCAGCCGGTCCCCACCATCGCAGGCGGCACCTCAGCCAACGTCTAGCATTAACCCAGCAGAGGAAATGTTTAACCAGCCTCCAAGACCACCCTGCAGCAGGAGGTGAAATGCTGTCTGCCTTCAAGTCCCAGACCTGGGTGACTTTGTGGAGGCCAGAATTTTGTCTGCAGGTCAGGAGCCTGGACATGACTGTCAGCGAAGCTGCACTCCCAGCGCCATGCTGAGAGTGGAGATTTAATAAAGATACAGGCAGGCAGGGCCAGGCAGAGCTGTCTGCTCTTTAATTCACAGCTTGCATCAGGGCTCCTCGGCGCTATGGCGGGACGGACAGAAAGCCGGTCTCGGCGGCCGTGTTATCTCACTGTCATTGCATTCATGTCGGCTGGCTGCATTACACAACCACGGCAAAGCCAGTAGTTGTGTTGGGTACTCACTTGACATGTCTGGGGGTTTTTAATACACAGGAGACATGTCCATACAAGAAAGTTCCTGGTGATGCAGCAACTGGCTAAAGAAATGACAACCAACAGCCAACATTGCTAGCAAAGTAACTCAGCAGCTAAAAGTCAATCTAATGTACAGCCTCAGTAATGAGGACCCGGCTGTGGGCTCCCCCAGAGCCATCTTCCTCTTCCCAGTGTTCATTAATGAACCATACAGCCACACATCAGTGACACTCAGGGTGCACATTCAGCACAGCGTTCTTCTCTCTCTACGAGCACGTTGAGTGAAAAGACCACATCACTTCCTCAGCAGGGCAGAGTCCAAGTCCCCAGAAACGAGCCCTCTGTGGCCACACGCCCCGGAGAGCTGTGCCGGAGCCGTGCCAGAGCCACCCCGCTCTTCTGCCAGCTCCTGGCGTGGGGAGACCTCTGGGCTCGCTCCTCTGGGGGTGACATCTCCAAACATGACCCCTGCCTGCAAAACCCCACAGCGTTCACAGCAACGCGGGGCCATGCGGGGCACAGGAGACGCAACAAGTGATGCTGGGATGAGCTCCCCATGTCACCTTCTCCTGGGACACAAAGCCACTTCAAAGGAAACACGGGGCGGGGGGGGGGG
>NW_010526376.1:3883-5697 GCF_000687285.1 Phaethon lepturus
GCCACTCCAGATAAATATCACCCAGCAATCAACCGCCTTCACACAGTAACCTTCAGGGAGCTACAGGGGGAATACAAAAGCTTTTTGTTAACCCCAAAGACTCAGGAGCACAGGGTGAGATTGCTTACTAATTTAGATAGCAGAGAGAACTGTTGTGCAAGCAGCTCCTAGAAAAACAGCTTTGCCACGAGAAGTCCTTTGGTTCAGGGTGGGAGGCCCTAAGCCCCCCACAAATCCACTGGCCTGCAAAGAAGAGTCCAGATGTGCAGCTGGTCAAGGACTAGGGCATATCAGACAGAAATATGTCCAGAAAATCTATCTTGCCTTTTTCCAATTGGTTTCACTCAGTCAGAAGCAGGTGTTGATGGATCACAGCCCTTTTCCACTCCTGCATCTACCAGCCATAACCACACTTACTCGGAAGGTCAAAGCGGGTTTAATTTGATGCTCTTTTCCCCCTTTGACACATCTCCAGTCAACTCACAGCCCCGAAGCTCAACACGAGGTGTGGAGCTTTAGCCGGTTCAAGGGCGACCCAAGAGGAGTAGCACAGATGTGCATCCACCTCTTTTTCAGTTCGAAATTCAGCCAAATGGGTTTTTGGAGTGTGCAATGAGCAGCCAGGCTATGGGGCAATGGGCGATGGAACCTGCACAGCCACGAAAAGCTTATGGGACACAGTGGGCTGCGGTTTGAGCAGACAAACTCCACAACCTCCCCGCTTAAAGCCCTCTCCTCCGCCACAGCCTTGGTCTAGGGACAAAAGCTGTGTGGGATCTTCAAAACCCTGCCCGCGTCTAACTCACAGCTGGTCAGGACAAGCTGACCGCGCTCATGCAAGCACACGTATGCACACACCACACACCACACGGGGAATGTGGACCAGCCTGCCTCCCGTCTCCTGTGTCTGATACTCCACGTCAATTAAATTTAACAGCTCCTGGTCAGGAGGTTAATTTTTAAGTCTCTAGTAGCAAATGACCGGCAACTCCTCCTATGTTTCATCTCCTGTAACAGGGAAATACCTGTGCAGTCCTTTCCCATTTCTCTCTTGTCTTTTCTTCCAGAAAGAATATTCCCTTCAGCCCAAGTGTCCGAGTGGAAGCAGGAAGCCCGGGAGCGGCAGCTCGGGTGAGTGGCAGCAGCCCGCGCTGCCCCACGGAGGGCTTAGCGAGGCGAGCTGGGAGAGGCTGGGGCTTCTGTTCACGCCGGCGCTGCTCAGCCCTTGGCTGGAAAACACGGCTGGGATGGGGGAAGATGCTGGGACGTGGAGAGGAGCAAAATGTGGAGACATAAAAATAAGTGAATAAGCACCCCCGTGCCCGTGACAGCCTGGCCTCTTTCTCCAGCCCTTCATGGGGCCAGGAGCATCAGGCCAGGATGTGTCCGTGACACTGCATGCACCCATGGGTGCTGTGGCATGTGAACGTGGCTGGGCACCACAGCGGTGCTCCCCAGCTTCCCTTATCCCCTTCCATCCCCAAAATCATCCCGAGGGATGGGTTTGCCCCATCCTTGCCCACCTCCTGGGACAGAAATGCTGGGCATCTGCAGGCTGGCACGGGGCGACTTGGGCAGAGCTGGACTGCAGCAGCCATCTAAGAGGCAAAAGGAGCTGCTGGGGTAGTTTAACTCCTTCTGCTCCCCCAGCTTTGCAGCCTCCAATTTCCCAGGCTGTGGCAATTCAGGGACAGCCAACATGGTACCTCCAGCCACAGTGAGGATGGGGATGAGGGGCCCGATCCAGGCAGGGGCTGCATCTCAGCAGGGTGAGAGCTGGGGCAGCGGGAGCCCGGGGCAGCCGTGCAGCGGCG
>NW_010526377.1:0-984 GCF_000687285.1 Phaethon lepturus
CTGCGCAGATTTGGAGTAAAAGCAAATATCTTGACTCTGTGTGTTTTACGGCTCTCTGCACACCGGATGAAAGAACCCATATTTGGGACAACACTTCTACTATCACTACTATATAAATAGCCTACTTAGCCAGAGAAGGCCAGAAAGTGGAATAAAAGCTAATGCATTTTTGCTTGCTTAATGTCCTAAGAAAAAAAGAATGGCGATTCCTGTATTAATTTGTGAGCAGAGCAGCTGTAGAACATCAACCCTGGTGATCCAGTATTCATGAAGGATGAATAATTCCCCAGGGAGAAAATTCTTTCCATTCTGCCATTTTTTGCTTTTGCCTCATACTTTTTTTTACCTCCTCTAAGTCCCAAAAAAATACAAATATGTCAGTTTTACAGAAAGTCCCAAGATGCTTTTTTTTTAAGCATCAGCTCATGGAGTCCATAAGACTGTATGACTGTTTGAGACTGAATGCTCCATTTTTTAAGATTTTGTTTGTTGCTTTTTTTTTATTCCTCAGTTATAAAAAAATTTGAAAATGTGAACACTGGTCTCGGATTACAAAAGCCAAATAAAAAGAACGGAGGTTAGATTTGTTTGGCTTCTCTAAGCTCTTGATTTTAAATGCAAATTCAAAACTATATTCTGGGCATGACCTGTGACTTCTGAATGCTTCAGGCTGGTAATACTCATCTCCTTAACTCCCTTTCACAATTTACGTTTTAAGCTGTTTTCACATCAAAAAACATTACTTCTATGTGAAGTTAAGAAGTACTGGAGACTGATATCATTCTATTTAGACTATATGTGAACATATGTGATGGAATTAAACTAACCACAAGGAGAGAAGGCCCTAAACAGACGGCTCCGGTTAATCATTAACCTTCCTAGAGACTAATGAGAGTGGGAGGAGCCTGGGCTATATATACACACACACACACTTATTCATTTATTTATTTATTTATTTATTATTTCACAGGGAAAAGAAGGAAG
>NW_010526377.1:1036-4206 GCF_000687285.1 Phaethon lepturus
CTGTTTTGAACTTGTATGAGTGAGAGGACTTATGAGGAAACAGATGAAGAAATGCTAGCTCTGAATACTCATATATCACTTTTTAAGGACTGTTGCACTACTGTTGCATTTCTTTTTCTATTTTATGTTGTGGTCAGGTGATGACATCTGCTGTTAATGATGGGATGTTCTAGGGGAGAAGGAGGGGGAGAGGGACAATGAGAGGGTGGGACGTCAAACAGTAGGACTTGTTCAGGAGTCTGTAGGAAAGATGCGTGTCTCTACTATTCCTCAAGAAACAAAAGAGGGTAGCAAAAAAGCAGGGAACATGTAGCTCAGAATATGATAGTAATCCCATATTCCATTATTAGTAATGGAGCAGGAGTTTTTCCTCATTTTCCTGTGGACATACGGAGTTATTAAGGCTGGAGCTGTTCACTGTGCCTTTACTTCAGCAATGAACATCTAGGCTACTCAATACCTAGAAGCTGTTCTCCGAAGGACAATAATGAGCCCTCAGGTTATTGTACCCTTGGTCCCACTATTTGCTCAGGTTGGTATATTGGAGGAGATTATAACTTGTTAGAGTACAAGCTTAAAGGTCATGAAACTATTCTCTCTCGAAGTATAAAAATCATTCTATACCATCCTTAGACAGCCTTATAGAAATATTTAATCTAACACTGAAATGCATGCTGTGAAAATTCATTAACAGTATAGGGTCAGACTAAGATGAATGGCTGCTATTTTTAGTTTGTCTATAGGGAAGTAAGTATCCTAGGCACCAATGGCCTTCTCACCATTTGAATGTGCTATGGTTGATGAATGCAAGGCCCACTACATATTATAGGAGAAACTTAGGAAGATAAAGCCAAGCCACTAGAGGGAGTGGCTAGTTATAGTTTGCAGGTGAGAACATCTGGCAGAACTGAGAGAACAAGCCCAGAGAAATCTAGTTAGGCCCAGGAAAGAAAGACTATTCAAGAACAAAACAAAAACTTTTGCATAAGGCTAAAAAGTACCACAGAATTACTCTTGTTACTGTCTCAGGAAATTTGACTCAGATGATTAAATGTTAAGGTCCTTCTGAAATGCTGAAGAAGGTTAGTCCAGAGGCATATGACACAGCTGTATGAAAGGCTGTGCAAAGTAGGCACAGAATGTAAAAATGCTGTGAAAATTGAAAAGGGAATCTCACCAGAGTGTCAGGATTAAAGTTATATCAAAAAATACAGATATTGCAGACAGATTCTAGAGAAGTACAATATATTTGCAAACACTAATTTTGTTGAGAACTGGGCATAAAACAATGTTTATGGAGCTTTCTAATAAGAGGACTTACAGGCACTTTGTGAGCTGCTGCTAAACTAAACTCCATCCTTATTGTTAGACAGCTAGATTGTGTTGACTGCTGCAGTACTATTAAAGAACTTCCCCCAACTGCAAATAATGTAAATGAAAATTACAGTAGTGAGACTATTTCTGGAATGCTATGTGCATGTGTCTAATATTAATGTTTCAAAAAGGGTACTGTTGGAAAATTAGAAATTACTCCTCATTACTTTTTTTCCTGAAACGAGTGCTAGAAATATAGTTTAACATGTCTTAACAAGCTCAATGTATTCTATGTAAGAGAAGGTGAAAGAGATGACTTGAGTGCAACACATCTCTTGATTATTGAAGGTGGATGTTTAATTAATCTAGTAAAAAATGGCCTAACAAGATAAATATGCAACTACAAAGTGCAAGGTTTTTTAGTAATCATTAAGACTATTCCTATGAATGTGACTCGTACAAATGCATCCTTTTATCTAATATATGTGTGTCTTACTGAAAACCTATTGCAGCTCAATTAGAAATTGTGGGCTTGTAACTGTAGATTACCAGCTGTAGTGACCGTCGATCAAACCAAATGAACATAGAAATCCTCTGCTGTATTTCTGAAAAGAATCATTCAAAGCAGTTCAGATACTGATGCTAGCTTCTGTCAGACAAAAGCAGCTATGTGTCAGGAACTCCAGGGAATCCTCAACAGGAAGTAGGATCTAGGAGAAATAAACTTTTTCTGCTATTTAATTGCCTTTAAATAGTTTGGGAGGGGGTTTTGGTACCTGGAGTTCGGTGCTGCTTCAAATATATGCATATCCCAAACAACTACTCTAAATATACACAAACACATTAAAGTGAGTAAAATTCTCTTTGATATTCAATTAAATATGCAAAGTCATGCCAAAAGAGAACTGATATGAAACATTCAAATAAGGGAATGTTTTAGGGTGTTTTTTTTCCCTTTGGCCTTTACATTTAGGAATAGGTGACAGAAATTATTAAAAACAAGTTTATATTACTTCTGGAGCAAAATCTATAAAATTGTAGTTGTTGAGCATCTCTTCACATAAATACAGATTTTATTAAAACATAAAAATACTAGTGTATGTTACTTAAATGTTGTTCTGCTATTTATATAGAGTCTTTGCTCGCAAGCTAGCAGGGCTTATTGACAGGGCTTTAAACAAGACTCGAAGGGGGAGGGGGGTAATATCAGGCTTACCCATGACAAGCTATGGGATGACACACCAAGGTTAGAGGGACGGGGTGCAAGCGAGGCCCCTCAGCCTATTGCACCAGAGAAAGACCTCAAAGGAACTAAAGGAAGTTCCTCTAAGAGGGTGACACAGCCAACAGCCGAGATGAAGTGCCTCTACACCAATGCACTCAGCATGGGCAACAAACAGGAGGTGCTGGAAGCCACCGTGCTGGTAGAAAGCTATGACCTGGTTGCCATTATGGAAACCTGGTGGGATGAATCCCACGACTGGAGGAGTACGGCTATCGATGGCTACAGGCTGTGCAGAAGGGACAGGGAAAGATGGAAGGGTGAAGGCATTGCCCTCTACGTCAAGAAATGGGTAGAGCGTGAAGACCTGTCTCTGAAGAATAGCCATGAGCAGGTCGAAAGGTTATGGGTAAGAATCAGGGACCAACGCAACAAAGGGAACCTTGTGGTTGGTGTCTATTACAGGCCGCCCGATCAAAGGGAGCCTATTGATGAAGCCTGCTCACTCTAGCTACAAAAGGTATCGCAGTCACAGGCTCTCATCCTGCAGGGGGACTTCAATCACCCCGACATCTGCTGGGAAAGTAGCACAGCAAGCTGTACGCAATCCAGGAGACTCCTAGAGTGCATGGAG
>NW_010526378.1:0-1528 GCF_000687285.1 Phaethon lepturus
AGGGGCGTTGGCCGGAAGGGCAGGAGCGCGGTGCTCCCCGCCACCCCTTCCAACTGCCGCCTCTCTCCGGCGCCTCGGGAAGGCGCAAACGCGGAATCGCGCCGCGGGGACGGGGAAGCGCAGGTTTTGTCGCTTGGAACCGGGGGAATGAATTGAGCCGAAGCCCAGAAGAAAAACGTCACGCTTGTAGAGGCGTTGCGTTAGCTTTTGTGCCGTAGCAATAACGGGCGCAATAAATTAGCGGTGCCCTGAAATTAGAATTTCCTGTTCAGGAAGTTTGAGGCTTGCGCTGCTGAAAAAACCGATCATGAAGCAATTACCTGGTGATAAAGCTGTGGGGTTTTAATCAATAGTGGAGGTTGTGTATGCTTGCCTTCGTAATTTAGAGGTTACGATTTTGAAACGCCATCCTAAACCTTACTATTAGATTAAGGACTTTGTTGAGGTCTGTGCCACGAGGTTGTCTTACTGATACCCGTCCTGGTCAAAAAGAAAAGGATATTCTGCATTTCCAGCTCCCGTCGTTGAGCGGAAGGAGGAACGGAGAGCCCCTGCGGACACCCCGCTCCTCGGCCGCTTCGGCAGCTCTCGGTCCCTGGAAGAGGTTTAATTCCCGGCTCCGCAGCCGCTTTTCCTTCCGCAGTTGCACCAGTTGTCACACACTTACTTACTTTCGGTTCTTGGGCCTTTTATCATTTACATTCTAAATACCAACTACAGCTTAAAAGCAGGAGTGGTTATTTTCTTGGGAGGTAAGCGAAGAGGCTTTAGGGATCAGCTTATGCCTCTCCACACGTAAAAGCGCTTCTGTTGCTTTTATGCTCCTCGTGCCAGGGGGGAATGCCGGTTTCGGAGGAGGTCTGCTGGTCTTGGTTCCGGCAGCCGTGCCGCAGCCAGGGGAACCTGGAGAAAACGTCAGTGTCACCCATTACATTTCACTCAACCCTTGAAAAAAGAGCATAAAACCTGATCACTCGGAGTTTGTTTCAGTCGCGCGGAACGACGCTGCGTACAAACAGGTGAGAACGGCCTTCGGAGTAAGTACGCGACTGCAATTTGATTTTAAATCTGCTTAGATTTACACTAAATCTGAACAGAGACACACTCTGAAATCCTTCGCAGTGCAGTGCTCCGGCTCCCGTTGAACCCCGCTCGCGTTGTTATTTCTCCTTTCCTAGCAGTGAGGCTGCGGGGGCTGATCTTGCCTTCCTTGGCCACGAGCAGCACTAACCCGCGTCTGGTTTACAGCTTCCCTGTCGCAACGTCCGGGCGGTTGCAGCGGTGAGCTTGCCACCGTAATTACAGTCCGGGATTCACCTCTGGTTCAGGTTCTCCAGCAGAATTTCCTGGGGGGATAACTCAGATGGTAATGAACGCACGGTTATGAAAGTTGCATTGCCTTGTCATAACAGTAAAAATGAAAGAATTTCGGTTTTAAATTAAAGAAAAACGTATTGGGGTACGGTATACTGAAACCAGAGCGGTACTGGCCTCCGGTTTGGCTGCAGTTTGGGACGTTGTGGAAACA
>NW_010526379.1:0-1559 GCF_000687285.1 Phaethon lepturus
GCCGCTACCAGCCGCTTGCCAGAGCGGCGACAGACCTGCCTCCAGAGAGAAGTCATGTCTCGACGACCGCTATTCCGAAGTGGATGTTCTGAGCCATAAGGACTTATCTTCCCCTGCGTTGTTTATTGTTTGCAACGCTCCAACCCGCTTACACCGTTTGTTTCTAAGATAGCCCAGCTCTGCAACTATCATTTGGTGGTAATTCTTTGCAAGCAGCAAGCAATGTAATTAGCTTCTCCACGTCTGGGGCCTCCTTCTAGAGCAGCATTATTCCTCTAGCACGCCTCGTACAAAACAACGACATGCTGCTTACCGAGAACTCTAATCAAAATTCTTTCATTGCAAGCAGAAAGAAAAGGGAACGGCATAAAGAACCAGTGCTTTATAAAAGAAGTTTCTCAGAAAACATCATTCAGCAAACTTAAGCAGAAGAAAACTCACTCCTGCTCTTTCTTCCAAACACAGTCAACCCCGTTACGAAACATTCAACGTTTCCCGTCTTTCTTTGCCTCCATGAAACCAGCTGCTCGGCAGCAGGGGCATTACCGAACTGCCGGTAGTCCTGATGACCTGGGAAAGAGCTGGGACTTCTGACGTCTCTGTGCAGCAGCCCGTGGAGCCCAGCGAGGCGCACGAGGCCACGCAGGCAGAGGGGCGACCCAGGCATTGGCAGGAGAAGATGAACTCTGATCTCACTGTGGCTTTTCTGCTTCGTCTGTATTCCCTCCAGGAGAAACGTCTTCAGAGCGCTCTGCATGCTCCCATGGCGAAAAACCGCCTACGACGGGGCGCGACGCAGGCGAGTATGGGTGGTCCTGCCCAGCGCACGGGGCCTGGGAGGAGAGGAGCCACCCCGGCTCCAGCAGCCACGCTTCGCCTCAAAAGGGGGGGAGGGGGCCCCCCCGGGCTCCCCCAGCCACGCTTCGCCTCCCGCCAGGGAGCTGGCGACACGGAGGGGACAACTGGTGTCACCGCGGCCCCGCAAACCCCGCAGGTGCTTCAGGACGCCACTGAAGCGGGTTGTCTTCAGGCACCAGCTGCTGCACGGGCGTACCTGCTCGGTTTAAATACACTCTTCTTCACCGCGACCGAAGAAGGGACTTCAAGGGCATTTTATTGTCTTACAATTTAATTTTTGTACCATTTCTAATACTGGTCCTTCTGGATCTCTGGCTAAACTATCCATATATGCTTTTTACTGATTCACGCTTATTCTTCCTCTAAATATTCATACTGGTAAATAAATATTTTGTCTTCCCACGCTAATGCATAATGTATAAATCAGCCCCAAAGACAAAGAAACCTAAAAACAGTTCTCAAAAAAAAAAAAAGGATTTAGATTTTTTTTCCATAAACAACAGCTGGCAAAAGTATCTCACAAAAGAAAAAAAATAAAATCCCGTTTTGCTGATACATTTAATTGCTTCAGGATTTAATGCTTCTCCAAAGTTGTCAGCTGCAGCCAACGTGGGAAGCAAAGTATTTCAGCATTTCACGGTCCCAAAACTGCGACGGAGCTATCCTGCGACGGAGCTATCCTCATCTCCCACTTCAGAAAC
>NW_010526380.1:0-1374 GCF_000687285.1 Phaethon lepturus
GTGCTAGAAAGGAGACAAAAAGAATGAGGATCACAGAGCAAATAAACCACAGTGGAAGATGCTGGGAAAAAAAAAAACCCAAAACCAAAACCAACAATCTTTTAAGTAACAGCAGCACATGCAAAAGAAAAAGATATGCATTATCTATGTACCAAGCAAGCAACTAAGTTGAATGCTTGTGATTTTTAAGTATTCAAAGAAAATTATTACATGAGAGTTAAATTCAAACATATATCACAAAATTATACCACAGTAACTGAAATGTCACTCCATTGCATTATTTCTTGCCCTTTGCTTGTCTACTCCTTTAAGCTAGTACTTGTTATGTTAAACAAACTCCTATATTCTTCCAAAAGACAGTATTTGTTTTCAAAATACAGGACACTGCTATCGTGATTTCCTCAATGCGCTTGTGGAATTTAAAAGATTAAAACTGCAGTGCCCCACAACAGAGTCAATGTGGTAAACTCAAACGCAGACCAGATGTATTACAGGAACAAATGAGGATAAAGGAGTTACAAAAAAGCGGAAAGCTGATCACACTTCAAAAACAGTGTCATCAACACACAGAAGCCAAAACAACTCTGACAACAGAAAAGGAGGACATTTGGATAAGTATGAATTTTGAAGTTACATATTCAGTAGGGATAGAGCATTACAAATGAAAATACAGGCATAAAGAAAAGCAGTAACCTATCTGCACACCCCAACTGGGATTGTACAGAAGTACGCCATCACAGAAAGCGGCAGTGTCTCTCTGACTTTCTTTTGTGCAACCTCATCTAGAGCACTGTGTTCAATACCATTTGCCTTGTTATCTCAAATGCGTTAAATACACAGGTGACAATAATGCCGCATGGTAAACTCTAAAATCATCTGTCATGAGGCATTTGTCATGACATGTATCATTCCATCACCTGCATTTTGCCAGCCTCTCCAGTGGAGACTGCAAACAGTCCACATTTGGGAAAAGTTTCAGACAGCCACTTCTAAAGATTTTTTTTTTTTAATACATTTGTTACAAAAAATTCTTTCTTTATCCCATCCCTCCCTTGCTGGCACGAAAATTTCCTCTACAGTTGTGCAACTGGTAAGTCTCTCTAATAGCTATTCCTGATCTAGTACAAATCACAAGTGGTAAAGGCTTTTTTACCACTAGAGGGCTGGCAGTCATTCTGTCCTTCTTCCCTGAGATAAGGCTCTTGTTTTGGTTCTTAGTGTACTGGGACACAAGGAACATTAAGAGAAGGTTTTAATCATCAGATAAACTGACTATATGCCAAACATGTCTTGAAATGCAAACAGGACTTACTGCATGTGATGTGCTTGAAGACAACACTGAAACAGGGGAGAGGCTGCTCTGATGATTGGAAA
>NW_010526381.1:0-212 GCF_000687285.1 Phaethon lepturus
GCACGTCCCCGCTCCGACACCCGCTCGGGAAGGGGTCCCCCGTTCGTCCCACAGCCCCAGGGCCGCCAGGCACTCCTCCTCGGTCACCGCTGCACCCCCCGAAACTGCTCCGTGTCCCTCCAGAGCGTAGAGGCCCCTCCTGGGGCCCATCCTGCCCCGGCTCCCCCAGCCTGGTGCTCCCCATTCCCTGCCACCACTGCTGGCAGCGGTGC
>NW_010526381.1:231-2378 GCF_000687285.1 Phaethon lepturus
CCGGCACGCAGGCACGGCCCATCATGTGGATTCAGCCCCCAGCCCTGCACCTCTTGCTTCCCCCATCTCTGTCCTCTTCTTTGCCCGTTCCACTTGCATCCTCCCCCAGCTCCTGCGCGCTGTCCCTAAGCGCCCCACGACGTGGGTGCGCTCCCCACACCCCTCCGGCGTGGGTGCGCTCTTCCCCCGCAGCGCCGGCAGCTCCTGCTGTCTGCAGGAGAGCGCCTGCACGGGGAGTCTCTGTCCCCTGTTGCACCGGGCACAGCTCACAGCAAGGGCCGGGAAAAATCCCTGGAGATCCCTTCAGCCGCTAGGAAGGGACAGCCAGGAGGAGCAAGTTTTCTGCATGTACGAGATGTTTTATTGAACAAATGAAATCCCCCCGATCGTGACACCGGGACATGCACATGCCCCTGGCTATCAGACTGCAGCTCCCGAGTTTTTCTCTTTGAAGCGTGCCCTGGGCTGCCCGGGCAGCCTCCCTGTAAGCTTTCCTTTGCAGGACTTCTGCCTTCAGGCACTGGGACTAGCAAGGCTCCCTCCAGCCCACCGGTGCCTTACAGCCCAACCCATTCATCGCAGTGATTTAAAGAGCATCAATTTGATTCTCGATTTAAATTGGCAAGCAGGAAGTCTTAGCTCCACCATTGATTATTCATCTCTGTTGCATTTGTGCTTTCTACCTTTCGCTATTAAAGAAAAGCTCACTCTGCTGGATGGTGTAGCCATCCGGCTTCGGTGCCTCGCAGGCAGGCATGGCCTTTACTCTGAATTTGATAATTCTCCTTTGATAACCAGGAGGACATGCTGTACTTATCCCAGTTATTTTAGCAGTAACTCACATACATTGAGATGGGCTATTTTTTATAGATTTGTTATGTTACGGTGAATGCCAACTATTTCTGGTGATAACTTTTTTTCCTTGGCGTGTGTGTCAGTCTGCATTGAGATAAAAAGTGGAATGTCATTTGAAATATATAAACCCCACATCTTTATTATTTATCAGTTAACTTCAGCAACCTTGAATGTGAACGCAACCATAACAGGGGGAAAAGGTTGTAAAAACACTAACTGATATATTAAACAGGAGAGTGGTTTTTTGCAGTGAGTGAATTACAGATTGCTGCTGCTCAGCAGGAGCCAGATTTTTTAGCAGTGTGATAGTGCAGATAGATGGGCGCCTGCCCCACGGGGGTGATTTGGGCTATTTTATGAAGAGTTATGACTCTGCATCTCTGGAGTCTAAACACCGTTGAAAATCCAGCCCCATGTGCTTCAGGAACTTAATCCTGTCTGGTTTGTACTTGAAAAGAGGGAGAAGAAATCATGCTTTCCTCCTCCTGCAACTGGCATTTGGTTTCTCACTTTCAAAGGATGAGATGTAAGTGAGGGACTGACTTAGTATCTTGGCATCTGTCAGAAGGCAAAAGCAGCCAAGGCAGAGTCTTCTCTGCACACTAGGAATTTGGAGAAACTCAGGGAAGGGTAAAGACAAGTTTTGGCTCCTCTGGGAGAAAGAAAACCATCAGCAGCTCTGCCAGTGGCGCCGATGGGGGCTCCGTGTCCTGCCTTCCCCTGCAGCTGCCCACCCACCACTTTGGGGCAGCTGGTCTCATCTCCAGGTAGATGCTCTCGAGGCAGAGGCAGGCAGGCAGGCGAGCTGTGTGTGCGGGCCAGGCTGCGTGTGCTCTGTTCCCCCAGGGCAGGATTGTCGTAACTGCTGCTTTTTGGATCTGCGGGTGTTGACAGCTCTGCCTGTGCCACCGAGAGCGGCTGCGGCATGTGCTGGTGTGACACACTTCAAACCCAGGCTGACCTCCAAAGAGAGAGGCTTCTTGCCCATGCTGCTCATGTGAAACTCCTTGAGCAAGTGTAATTGGAGGATGTCTTAGTGATCCAGCATATAATTCCCCCCCCTCTTATTGAAGTGATTTTAGTAGGCTGTGGGTAGTAAATATATTCAAGCAAAAGCGAGATGAATGAAACTCATTCTAAAGTGCACAGTGCGCTCTCCTGCCGTGTCTGTGGGGGAAGTGCCTGAGCATCTTGGCACCCTGGGAATGAAGCAAACACCCCAGGCAGCCTGGGGATCCAGCAAAGGGCTGCCGGTGTCCCCGCAGTGCTGCTGGTGTGATGGCCGCAACGAG
>NW_010526381.1:2440-2750 GCF_000687285.1 Phaethon lepturus
CTGCCCTGGAGCATCTCTCTCTCCTGCCATGAGGGCAGGGCACATTTTGCCTGTCCTCCCCGTGGCCCCGAACTCCTTCTTGAGTCCTCTCTTCCCTAACCAGCTCTCCTCGCCCTTGTTTCAGGGCTGCCTGAGGATGCATTGCCCCTTGACCCGGCCATCATCTCAGGGGTGCCGGGCACCCGTCTCGCCATCCCCGTGCCGCCCTGCCAGGCTCTGGACCTGACACCTCCGTGCCCTCCTCCGGCGGGATGGCCCAGGCTGGGGGACCCGTCCGCTTCCACCCCGAGGAGGGCTGTGCTGCCTCACC
>NW_010526382.1:0-11887 GCF_000687285.1 Phaethon lepturus
CCCTATTGCTGGTGCCGTGGGAGCGCAGAGCCGGGCACCCGGCTGCTCCCACCGAAACGTGCCCTGCAGCCGGCTCGCCCTGGAGCTCAGTCAGCCTCTGCATCCTCTGGTTCAGACCATGTCCCAGAGGAGATGTGGTCAAAGGGATGCCCAGCGAGGTTCCTGATGTTCCCCAGAGAGCTGAGGAAGAGCGCAGGGTGAAGCACAGAATTCCAGCAGCTCCCCAGGACAAGAGCATCCCGTGTTTCCCTTTGTGGCTGGCCCGGGAAAAAAAAATGACTCCAGAGGCTGGCAGGACCCATGACATCTGAAAACCAAACCACAGATCAAATGCCTGAGAAACAACCACCTACCAGCAACACCAGTGCTTGCTGAAGCAATGTCCAGAGCCTCTGTATATCCCCTGTGACAAATCCCAGCACCATTTAGCATGTGGCAAATCCACCATCATCCCCCTCATCCCTGGATGATGGAGAGGCTTAAACTCTCCGGTGCTTCCTACACTGCTAGGTCACTTCTTGCTAAAACACATTTATTGTTGTGACGGCTTCGCTTTGTGTAATTATCTGTTTATCAGCCTACTCTTACTAATGTGCTTGCCTCTCTCCTTTTTTATTCATCATGCCCGATTAGTCTTGAAGATAGACGATATTGGGTTAAACGAGCTTCCTGGGCCAATCAATCAGCTCCGGAGATGGCGCCTCACGTTGCTCGATGGAACTCCTCGGTTGCCCTACCTGCACGGGGTGATTACCTCCCCCTTCCCCCGGGACTGCAGCAAAAGGATACAGGAGGCATTTATTTTGGTTTGTTTTTTTTTTTTAATTGAAAGGTGAAAACTCTCCTAATTAATGATCCAACTACAGAGCCTCATTGTGTCATTACTCCTTATTGATGGAAGAGGAATAAGAACCATCGGATAAATTAGGGCAGACACATTAGGACCATCGCAGTGCTCCTAAATTGCATGTGTTGTCTTGTGAAGGACTAAGCATGAATGGGCTCATTAAGAGTGGCTTGATGACAGAAAGTGACACCCAAGACTACTGTCCCCTGTGTCTGAGTTACAACTCTGTTGGTAAGCCAGGAGGGCTTTGTGTCCTTCCTCATGTCCTCTCAGGAGCCATTCCAGAAGCTCTTTTACCGGTAAGTAGAAAATTTTGACACCCCCCATTCTTCACGGTTATAGTTACATTAAGTTATATCCATCTTTTTTCTTACCCAGCATTGTCCTCTAACTCAAGCAGTTCCTTCTCCACCTCCATGTCTTTGTCAGAGAAACCACTCAAAGACAAGCACTCCTGTCCCTGCTCACCAAGCACTCCAAGTCTCCTCTGTAGAACAAGCTCTCCCCTCCACTCTGTTTCTATCAGTCTTTCTCTGTTCCAGGATTAATTCATCTTTCTTGAGGATGTGTGACCCAAATATGCAGTATTCCAGGCAAGGACTTGTACAGACCTTGTGTGCTGGTAATGATACCTCACTTTCCTGTATCTGGGGAAAGTCCTTACCATACTAAGGTTACAGCTGACTGTCTGATACCTGGAGCAAACAGGGTGGTTGTCCTCACTAGCTCCCAGCCCCCAACACATACCACAACCTCCCAGCACTGTCTCGAGCATCCAAATGCAGGACTTGGCACTTTTCACAACATTTCATTCCATTTCTGCTAGTTCTTGAACAAAAATACCACGTCTGCTCTCCACTGACCAGATCTCCTGAATGTGTCTCGGTGGCTAATGCAGCAAGTACAATTTTGGCTTTGAGTGGTCTCTCTGACAAAAAAAAAAAATCCATCCCTTTACCTACCTACCTTTGAGAAAAGTCTTTATTAAGCTCCTTGCTTTCTGTTGTCTACTTGTAAATGAATTCCCTATCAACCTTATTTGTTCATCTTTGAGAACCAACTTTTCTGGTTTCACCAAGGACTTCTCGTAAAGTACTTTCTCAAGAGCATGTTTCCAGGGAGGAGATTTACTGCCCTTGTGTTGAAGGTGTTTGTTAATGCTTAGCCAAGGAGAGAGAGAAGTCAGGTTAATCTGGCATGAACTTTCTGGCAACACCTTGCAGGGTTTTGCCTTGCCAACCTTCCTTTTAAACTGTTTGGGACTCTGATCCATTGCCTACAGAAACCAAAGCTGCCTTTCCTACTGTTTCAATAGTCCGTGGACCAAATCCTCCTTCTGGCAGCAGCCTCTGAAGTGTCAAACAACTTGCTATGTTCAAACCTTTCCCAGGTCTCTACCCTGTGTGGTGCCACCTCCCAGCCCAGCCTTGTTCTCCCCCCTAAAGATGGTGAGGACACTCAACCAGTCTGAGGATAAGAGGAAGAGACAAGGAAATAACACCTGCCTTTCAAAAAAATTGTGTTTGAAGAGAAACTTTCTCCAGTTGCACGAAATCCACCTTCATGCAGAAAAGTGAAGAATTTAAAGACTTAAGCAGACCTTCCCACTGAAGCATCAATCCACCTGTCCCTGCTCAGTGCACAGCATATGCTGAGCAAACACCTCCGTAGGTGACATCTACTACTGTCTGTTCATACCGTACCGAGCAAAAGGCAGACTAGAGGTACCACTGGAGCACAAACAATAATCACGAAGGTGTCTTCAGGGCACATGAGCTGTAGACGCACGCACACAGCTATTTAAGTGCATTATAAAATGTCTCACCTTCTGAACCACTCCAAACCAGCCGTGGGGATTCTGCAAGCCAAGCAACTGTGGGGGAGGGAGATCCAGGAAAGACTGGCATGTTTATATAGGCAATAAATCCTGCTTCATGAAGAAACATGTTGAGGTAAAATTGCCAGTGGCTGTTTTAATAAGTATTTATGATACATAAAGGGATTTGATTCATAAATGCAGTAATTATGTCTTTACTACAAAGCAGTACAAATATAAAGCCTCCTACCTATTACACTGAAACTGTAATTGCACCTCATTAAAGAATATAAGCACATCAAAATTAAAAACTTGAGGAGGGGGAGAGAAGTGCTACCCAAAATCTCAGTGATTAAATGTTACAGGCTTTGCGTTGTGTCATTCAATCAGTCTAAATACCTCATAAAATGGAGTGAAGCCCTGAAGATCTCGGTGGTGTTCTTGCAACCCAGAAGAAGGCTTTGCTCACCTAGGACTGAAGCTTCCAAAGAGACTGCCCACTTAAAAGGCATAAAAGAATCCTTGGCCTCCCACATGGCTGTAATTGCACCTCCCCAGCCATGACAGAGCCAGAAAGGAAGGCTAACACCTTCCCTGTCCAAACACAGCTGAAATAAGCATTTTTAATCCTATTTAAGTACACACACCTGAAAACAGAGTCTTTCGTGCTGTGGCACCAGAGAGGTCTAATATCACTGTATTCCCAAACTGCAGGCACCAGGTGGATAGAGAGTAAATTAACGTCGTATAGAGAAGTAACAGCATTGGGATGCAGGCACTGGTCACAGAGGCACAAGAGCCTAGTGAGATCCCCAGTGGTTTCACCCCTCCAGGCTAACTCCATCCCACGAGGCCTTTGCTAGGACTCCTACGGGCTCCTCACTGGGTCTTCCTTCAACATCTCCAGAGTTTCAGCCCTTTTCCCTCTGCTACCTTAATGACCATGATTAATTAATGGCCATGATTTTGGGGTGAGGGGCTCTCCCTCCTCCCAGCTGCACCTCATTCCTGGCCAATTTGGGTCTCTGAAGGCATCAGGCTCTACTCATTCTGTTCAAGATGAGCTCCTTGTGGTCCACTCATTGCTCCAAGTCACTTCAGCCCCAACACCTGCCCCGTGGCCAGCCTTGCTATGAGAGCACCTCCACAACATGCTGGAGTTATTGATGTGACTTCCCTACCAAATGTTCTTTGGTCTAATCGCTTTCTTAAACTACACAAACACAATCTCTGCACCATGATCAATTATTTATCAGAAAATGATGCATTGAGTTAGAAACTAAATACCATTTAATGTGCTCCAGGAATTCTAATGGAGAGATTTCACTGTATTGCTAATGAAAACTTTAACTTTGCAATGTTTTTAAATCTTTCTTGAATATAAATAAGCCAATATCTATATACTTTCTTTTAATGTCTGAAATTATTTTGCCATTTTAATGTAATCAGTCTTTCTATTTTGAAGAGGGTGCCCTTGTAGGTTATTTGTTTTCCTTCTGTTTTGCAAATTGTTCCCTTTTCAAGATTGTTTGTTTAGTGTCAAGAGGTTATTAAACAAACCAAGCACAGTCCTTAAACTAATCAGCTAGAAGTGACAATAGAGATCAGGAATAATTCAATATTAAAGAGGTTACTTTTAAAATTGATCTGAAAATGTAACGTGTTGGGGGGAAGGGAAAGCACATGCACATCTCTTATTAAAGTTGAAAAGTTGAGCTGGAGGGACCAGATGCCTGAAGAGCACGAGCCAGGAGCCCCCGTTGATGGGAATAGTTGAGCTCCAACATGCCACAGCCGATTTCCACATTCATACATGTTCTCCCCACCAGAATGACTCAAGGAAAAACCCCAGGGGCCTTGCAAACACGTGAGGGCTGCCTTTCCAGCAGCGTTTGCTTTCAGTCAGTATCAGTCTTTGGGATGTTTCCCCAAGTACTTCATGTGCTATCACAGTTCAGGGTGGATCCTGACCCACGAGCTCAGTGCTACAACTGGTCTACCTATGTGGTGAAGGCTGAGGGATCTGTAAGTCTGTCTCCCTCCAACGGGCTGCTCGTTAGCTAATTAACACAAATCACTCTGCCCATGTCTTCTGGAGTGCAACTTCTGACATGCTTTTGTCAGCATCCCCTTTGAAGCCCTGGTAAGCGTGTTGTCTCGAGCATGGTGGTGTTGCCCGGGGTTTACTCACTTTCTCCTTCCACTTGCTCACAGCTGGTCAAAACACAGAAGGGGAAGGAGCAGCAAACTGTCCAGTAAGGGACTTTCTGAAGGACTTTTGTCTTAATCATTTCAGCTGGATGCTAATCCTTATGTAGCAAGGACCATAGCTCTGCCAAGGACCCAGCAAACTCCTGACACTGTAAGTAGCATTTTCCATCCCCAGGGCTTTACATTCGCTCCACTGACTTCTGCCCGGGGAAGACACTGCAGGCACGGGACCTGTGCTAGCCAAGTGTCCTCTCTCAGAAGTGGCTCCTCTCAGACAAGCAGCAGGTCGCCTTGGCTGCCAACCTCGTCTGTAAAGCACCTGGGGATCAAGCTTGGAAAACCACAGGCAGGAGTTGTGTTTGTCACAGCAGTTACAGCTGGGGTCAGGCTGTCGCTGAGCACTTTCAAATCCTCCAGCTGGTAGGTTATCCTGGACCTTTCCTGCTGGGACATCTCTGCGGTCTCATTTGGTACCTCATCAGAAGGTCACTGCCCTGATGGTGCCAAAGGAGGGTTCCTCCATCCCAACTGTAACCCCACCGTGCAGAGCATGGCTTCTCATGCAAGTGGCCCTCAACACAGCAAGCAGTTTGTGAGGTACCTAGGAGCTACCTGCCCAACACTGTCCATACCCAGAGTCTTCATGCCCACCAGCCAGCTACGGACAACCCTCGCGTTGCCCGATGTTCAGTTTAATCAGCTTAGTGCTGCTGACTGAAGCAGAGCAGGGAGCTCTGGGGTCCCTGGTTTCAAACACAGCTCGCAGAAAAGCTGACACATTGAATTAACATAAAATCACCCTCCCATCGTCATTTTGGGCAAAAGATCCTCCAGCCAGGCTATTTATACCGGAGACATGCAGCACAGAACATGGTGCGAGTCCTCTGGTGCCGCTTGCTCCCGATACGAAGTGTTCGGGAAGTGTCACCGGGACTGTCGCTCTGCTCGTGTTGTGATCAACTTTGGGGAAATTAATTTAAAGGTAAATTTAAATTATGGCGCTGTAAGGCAGCACCGTGCCTTAAGTGCATTTCCATCTCATGTAAGGATGCAACAAGCAGTGGCAGACACTCCCTGTGTGTGGGACTGACTTTTTTTCATCTTTAATAAAGAGTAAACACTTAAATTCTCACCTGAATGCCTAAAAGTCCCCCTCTGCCCCCTCTGCAGGCCAGTCAGCGTGGGCCATAGCAAACAGCCTCCAGCAAAGCTGCTGCTGCAGGAACTGCTGGCTGGGCACTTTTATGATGCTATAAGTGGGGTTTGGGGATTTTGGGATATTTTTCTTCTTTTTGATGTCACTTGAAATCAGATTTAGGCTGAAGTGAATAAAATGAGCCACTCATAGGTGGAAATTTAGTAAATATACTGGTCTCATTGTAACTTAAAACTTCCCTGTTTATTTAAAGCAGATGAGGGGAAGGAAGGAAGGGTGGAAGGGCAAAATCTGGCAAGAAAGCTGCTGTTGTAAGCATGGGTGGTGAGTGCTGCTGTCTTTATCACAGAGGGGGGCTTTAAAAGCAGAAATTATATAACCACTTGGCTAGCCATCAAGTAAGTGCCACTTTCCTTTTTTAAGCTATTCTGGTTACAGTTGGCTTCAGAAATGGGAAATAAAACATGCATTAAGAAAGACCCGCAATCACAAATGAGGAATAGGACACCGCAAAGAGGACAAACACCACAGTCTGCATCACTTTTTTTGTTACAGGCCTGGGATAAACAAAGCTGCTTAATAAATATTGATATTGTTTGTAAATCCTGCCTTTGGAAATGAATAGCAGAGAGATGCCCTAGCCCCTTTCCCTCTCTGGAGAGACACGGAGCTCAACACACCTGTGAGTATATGCACTCCAAAGTATTTTTCAGAGAAAGCTGGAAAACAAGTCCATAGCACCATTAAAATATCTATGATGGGTCTTGGAAGTGTTTGGCCACCACCACCCTTTACTCAGCTGTCTGCATAATGCCTAGGAAAATCAAGCTTTCCCAGCGCAGAATAATCGCGGTGACTCTCATGCTGGGACCAAGCATTTGCCCAAGGAGTTAAGGCAGGGTGGCTCCGAGGGTCTCCTTGGATAATCCCCTTTGGCAGGACAGGGCTGCTCCTGATCAGGGTCCCTGCTGTATCTCTGAAGGCTGCTTGGTAGACCTGAAGCCACGTTTCCATCCCAAACCTGTCTTTGCTCTCCTTGGGACAAAGGCTGCCAGGCTAGGTCTTGGCTTCATGTTTCAAGCTAGTACCACAGATCCGAGCGTCCCTTTTTCTGCTATGTCTCCCACCTCTGTCCCATGTAAAAGCTCATCCATTGCTACGGACTCGGCTTCGCTTCCTCTCCTCCCAGAAGACCTCTTAGCCCAACAGCCAGACCCCCACGCTGTCTCTTAAAAAGGACGCGGTGACATTCCCACAGCGACGTTTGGTCTCTCTCATTCTGGCTGAAGCTTTTTAAACATGTGTCAATGTTTATGTAAATATTGAAGCAAAGCTCCAAGGCAGGGAGGCCGAGCGCAGTCACGGGGCTGGGATGCAATGAGCTCCTGCTCACCAGACCGCCCCACCCGGCACCTAACGCAGTGTCCCTTAATTCACAGCATGACCGGGAACACACAGAAACCACCACAGTGATGGCAAAGGCGCAGTTAAATCGCCTCCGGGATCCCTTCCCGCTACCATCAGGAGCCGTCAAGCCAGTCCTAACTCCGGCCAGCATCTCCAGCTCAGCCTCTGGGAGCAGCGGCTTTTTTCCTTCCTGTCTCTGCGGGCAAGGACGATGCTCCCCCAGCACCAAGGGTACCGCTGCCACGTCAAGCAGCTGACTGCTGGCCGTTCTCTGCATTTTCCCCCATCCTGTCTTCTGCAGAGCCACTGCAGTAGAAATCTGCAAAACAAGAGGCATCATGTTGCCTGGCAATCCTTATGGAGGAACTGCTTATTCCTTCAAAGATTTAAAAATAATGGCCACAACCCTGCCAAAGTCTATTGTCCCAAACTGTGATGACGTGCTGGATTCAGTGAGGTCCCAGACGGTTGGCCCCAACGCAGCACCCCAGTAATACACAGCAGATGGTCACCAACAGGGTTGGTCTCCTTCTCCTTGCTGGAGTGGATGAGAAGGCTTCAGTGAGTTTGGAGCAGGCTGCCAGCACTCCCACAAGGTAGTTAGCCATTTCAAGCTTCACCAGAAGCTTATGCTGCTGGAGCTGAAGTTTACTCTCCTTGGTTTTGGCTTGAGATTGAATTCCAGAGCCTTGCGCACATTCCTGTCAAGATTACTCTCCTTTGGAAATGCTCAGGCAATTCCCCATGATTGAGATGGAGCAATTTAAGTTTTCCAGGCTGGGCATGAGAGCAGCTTCAGCTGGAAGTTTCCTCTTCCGAAAAATGCAAATCCTGTTGTTGCTGTAAAAATTCAAACAATCTGGCTCCAATGGGCTTCAGTGGCTCAGGCCTTGAGGAAACCACCTTCCCTGGAGGCTCTGGCTAACACATTTGCATTCACATTTCAATAAACCCAGCCAAGAGGGGGGACCTGCCAGCTGAAGGGACAGTTGCTTCCTAGACCACACTGGTTCAGCCGCTCACAATCACAGGGTGATGCTCCGACCACCATCAGGCACTTACACCTCCGCCGTCAGCTCCAGCATCCGTGCCATGATGGGCTCAGTGACAGCAGCTGCATGTTTTGGGCTTTGTCTGGCTGCTCTTCGCCAAGCATCGACCCTCATCAGGGGAGAAACGTGGCTGGTGACCGAAGGCACCCAAGACCACAGCCCCAGCTGCCCTTTGTCACCCTGCTCTGATGGAGGGAGAGCACGGGGGTGAATTACACCCACCAGGACAGGGAAGGAGAGCGGAAAGCATCAGCTTGAAACACTCTGACATCCTTGCACAAACACGATGCACATCTGGACCCACAGCCAATGCACCTTCCATGGCTGTCGTGCAAACTCTAACAGAAGGTTAAAGCATGAATAAAGGCAGCGTCTCCCCTCCCCGCCAGAGCAGGACCAAGGATTCATTTGTGAAGCTGCTTCATTCTCCCTCGATATCTTTTTCTAGTAAATGCCACATCTGTTTGTTTTCTCTGCTAGTCAGATGATGACATGAACCACTAAAAACTATCTTCTAAATGTGCACGTCTTGTTCAAACTACCCGGAGGTGTTTAATTATAGCTTAGCTCTAGCACACATGGCCACTGTTGCTGCATCTTATTTTATATAAGTGCCTGGGCGAACCCCAAGGCTCTGTGCCCTCTCCTGCTCTACACCACTGGAATTACACAGGGATGTACGTAAAGAATATTTACAGTGCCCTCTGCCTTCCCCTGCTCTCTCTCGCAAAATGCATTGCTTAGCATCATTTATTCTGTATATTTTTTACCATCACCTTACCAGGTTTTCTGGTGGAGAGGAGATTTGCATTTAGCAGGCCCTCTTGAAGAGAAAGCAAAAATTAACATTCAGGTGTAGGTAGTACAAGAGGTAGAAGATAATAAAACACTCTTCGCTCTCACACTGATTGTGCTTCATCCCCCCCCCAAGTTTTTGTCCGCAAAACTTTGGCAAAGGCAGCATGCGGATTTCCTCTGAAACAGAAGCTGGGGGTGAAACCATCGAGCCCAGCCAGTGTGTGCACAAACCACGACACGAGCAAGCCCGGTGGGTGTCTGCAACGCTTGATGCACCCTTCTTCTCCACCCCCATCCTTGCTCTTCAGCGCTCCTTACGCACAGAGTATTATTTGCTTTAGACTCCGATTTTTTGCAGGTCACAGACCCCGCTGCTCTAATCTCTCCAGATCACGCTGGCTCGCCTCAGTCTTGAGGTGTTTGTTATCCCTTTAATTTTGGGGTGAGATCAAGGATGAAATTACACTTGAGAGATACACACCATGAAGTATAAGCACTAAATTCAGGGGTGGGTGTTTTTTTCTGTTTTAATTTAGTTGCCCAAGCCCCTATTGGGAATATTTTAAAAAAACTTTACCTTGAAGATTGCTATTAGCAGATGTTTCCCCACCCTGCACCAAAACTTGAGAATCGCAGGGCTTAGAAGAACAGTACCAAATCCTTGTCTTTTCTCTGACTCCCTGCTCCATGCAGTGAGGAACAAGCTAATGTTGGTTTGAATTAAAATAATTTTAATCAACAGACCATACGGACCACTTTTGAAGAAGTGGGAGTTCTGCCAGGGTTTTGCCCACCGTGTTCGAAGCACAGCCGCACCTCTTCCCCCTCCGGCTGCGGGCACTCCCACTTCCCGCGCAGGCTAAACTAAAACCACCCCATGGAGATCACACCCCCGCAGCCACTCCCGGGTGGCTGAGACTGCACCAAAAAATGCAAATTTGCAGTGTGGCTATTTGGGGCTGAGGATGCTTTCGCTTCTCTGTTCCAGACAGGCTCTTTTTATGGGCACTGTAGTACTTGTAGAGGCAGGGCTCGGCTGCTTGCACCAAAGCGCCGGTGCAGCGGAGGGATGCCCGAACACAGAGCAAAAAGTGACTTGTGTTGCTCTCCAGGTCCATGCCTACAGACTCCCTTTTCTGCTTGGGATTAAAAGGGGGAGAGGGTGAGAAGGCTGGGAAAGCCCGGAGGCAGGTGGCCGTGTCCCACGGCACGGCAGGAGGGAAGCAGCTAACGAAGCAACGGGGCGGCAGCTCGAACGGAGGGACAGAGGAACTGCTGCGCACAGCAGATGTCAGATCTGGGGAACTCATCGCTGCAGGGTGGTGGTGTGGACACCGGCACTGCACGTGGTTTGGGAAGCAGGTGGACTCATGGAGAAAACAATGCAAAGTCACCACCTCAGACTCAGAAAGTCTGACCCAGGTCCCAGCAGGCTGAGAGCAGGTTTGGGAAGCTATCCCAAAGGCACGCTCACTCTCTGAGGCTCCCAGAGGTGTAACTCACTGTGTGTGAGAGTCAGAGACCCAAACCTTGCTGTCCGAGACACGCTAGCAGTGCAACCCTGCCCAACTCCGTAACTTCTACAATTTCTGTATGTTAACCCTGGACCGTGACCCCCACACACACCATGCAGGCAGCAAGCACAAAATCATCCCTGCCTGGTGGGAGCAGAGGACAAACGGCACGGGATGGAGACAGAGACCAGAGAGCATGGGAATGCAGCAGAAAGGCTGTGGTCAGGGTGATGGCGGTGAGCCGGGCTCCCCCACTCCAGCCACGTTTTCATGGACACCAGAGTGCAGAGGACAAAGACAGTATGTGGTGGAGGAGGTGAGGTGAGTGACCAAGCCAAAGAAAGGGTGGTCAAAGGGTCCAAATAGCTCCGTGAGTTATGAATAGCTCTGCAGCAATGCATGCTGTTATCATCCAAATAGAAGTGGTCCCTGTCGGCCAGGAGCAGGGCAGGAGGCAACATCCCGGCGAGAGGCTTCCGGGGGGGCTGGAGGAGGAACCCTCCGACGGGCAGAAAAGGCAGGCACCGCCGGAGACAGCCTTCATACCTGCACTCTGCTAGCATACTGCAAGTCAATCAGCCTTGAAATATTATCCAAGCTACACGGCCAATGCCAAATTTTAATCAGTGTTTCTGTTGGGCCATACGGACTAGCTGCCAGCGGGTCAGTACAGCCTGCTGTTGGTCACCGCAAGTGACACCAGACCTGCGGTGTGCAGGAGAAGCAGGAAAATCTGATACGCTATTTCCCTGTGCCGAGCCTAACGCCATCCTTCTGTTGATCACTTTACTGACACTGCTAATAAGTTCACAAATACAATCAAACACCGGGGAAGAGCCAAATATTACAAAGGCACCAGATGAGGAACGAAGAAGAGGAAAAAGAAACTTTTTTTTTTTATTTAAGCCCAGAGTCAGTCTGGGAGAGATGCATAATAAACGTATTAACCAGCTGTAGAGTGAGCCCAGCAATGGTCTGCTAGTTCTGCAGTACCTCTGCCAGCTTTATCTGACATGAATTTCTAATGCAACTGAATCTGATTTCACTTCCCAATGATCTCATTTCAGTCACTGCCACGTATCCCAC
>NW_010526383.1:0-4141 GCF_000687285.1 Phaethon lepturus
CCCTTCCCTTCCCTTCCCTTCCCTTCCCATGTTTTAGTCTCTAACAACTGCAGCATAGCAAGGTAAAGATAGGGCTTATAGGTGCCTGCAAAAATGTATGCTGGTTCAACTTATGCCATCTAGTCTTCTCTGGACAGTGAGTGATGAAAGTTGCAGTTTTGCTGTGACCATGCAATGTTCTTTCTGCTGCCAGAATAGAAGTGGCTGGGTTTGCCCACCATACTGACATCCAGTGAAGCACTCACTGTATCACTGTTTCATTCCCACTTACAAACATTCTGGACAATCAGCTCCTACAGCACATTCTAATATGAACAGATCTTTGTGTTTTTAATGACAAACTCAGTACGCCAGAACTACAAAGCAGTATCCTGTTCAGGCCACTGGGTGACAAGTTAAGGAAATTATCAGAGTTGCTTGCCTCTCTTAGAAAATTTATTCTAATGAGCCATATGGCTCACTCTTCCTCCTGGAATTCTACTTTGAAAAAAGTAATTTTTTTTTTTTCTGGTAGAAAGTACTATTGCAGGGAATATTTGCTGAATCATCGTCTCTAGTGAGCCTTACGGTAGTTGCTGTTGCTGTATACAACATTTTGCAGGCAATGAGAGACGACCCCTCCCTTTCTGGGTCTTCTGCATACAAGTTCAAAACTGGTTAACTTACTCCACAGCAGAGCATGCCCTGCATTATAACACTTCCTTTTCATTATTGCACACACTGATTGTACCAGTTTGTGTGTTCAAGTTCGTGTAACATGTACGTGGTGAGATTTTTAATTTACTTCCATCATTAGGAAAGAAAACAATTTGTGAAGACTGAAACTTTTCATACGAATGTAGGAGAGATCTGGTGAGTCATTCACTGACGATTACCCTGGATACAGAACTGGATTTCTAGTTAAAAGAATTCAATTCCTTGCTCTTCTCTCCACATGCATTGTGCTGTTCTGATTTATATTTAATTTGAACAAGTGCTAGCCAGTAACTTGCCTACGTAGATGAAGAGTGAGTTTCTTCCCACCCACCTTGCAAATAGTTTGTTGTAGGTAATGATCTGTTTCAGCAGGAGAAATTGAGAAAGACCTACCCAAGCACAGTCAATACTTTAGTGAAGTCCATCTGAGAAGACAGCAGGTGAGTGAAGGACTGATACTACATGACTGGAGAGCTGTGATGGATGGATATTGGCTCTTTAATAAGAGCAGGCCAGGAACATGAGGAAGGCAGTTGCCTTTCATTTAAGAAAGCAACTAGAATAGCATAGAGCTCTGCATAGGGAGAAGTGGTGAGGAGCCAGGTGAGAGCTTATGGGCTGGGGCTAGCAGGCAGACCAACATCAGTGATGTTGTGGTAGGGGACTGCTCCAGGTGACCTGGTTAGAAAGAGGTGGTAGATGAGTAGATAAACCAGAAGAAGCCTCACATTCACAGGTCCTAGTCCTCATGGAGAACTTTAACCACCCTGATATCTGCTGGAAGGACACCACAGCAAGGCACATGCAACCTAGGAGGTTTCCGGAGTGCTTTGATGACAGCTTCCTGACACAGGTGATTGAGGCACCAACAAGAGAGGCTCTCAGTGGGACCTGATACTTAACAAACAAGGAAGACCTGTAGAGGAATTGAATGCTGGCAACACCCTTGGCTGCAAAGACTATAAGGTGTTTGGAGCTCAGGATCATGAGTCTAAATCATTACTCAGCTCAGGTTGGACATATTTATGTGTAAATGGGAGTGCCAGAATTAAACTATATTTAAATTGTACCTTGATTGCAAGGAAGACAAACATTTGTGGAGGGAAGATCATTACAGAAATAAATTTATAATCTTGGGGTTATTCATGGAGGCATGTATTTGTGTGAGTGTTTGGATTTCCACTCCACAACAGGATTGGCTTTAGACTTTCATTCCTTCTCCTTCTTTCATTTTTCATTTTCCTGTCTTCTCTGTTTTGAGTATTTAGATATGGCAGTGCCTTTCCAATTATCAAATATGTCTTTAGCAGAACTCTCCACATACTTCTACTGACACAGTAGGTTCTGTAAGCCTTTTTGATCAGCTGTTAGGATTTTTTTAATAATCCCTCAGTTTTCTTTTTTTTTTTTTAATTAAATCATGGCTTACTAACAGTTACGGGAGGATCATCCTGAAATTCTGACTGCATTGTGTTGTGTGCACTGTTTTACTTACCTCTGTGAAGATATGTTTTGCAATTACACACAACAAAATATTTTTCCTCTTTATCATGTAATAGACTATAAACAGCTAACTTGAGCTGAATGGTTTTACTAGCTAGTGTTGCAGAAAATTCCCAACCTGTTGCTTCCTGTCAGATTGCTGATAATTCTGTAAGGAAATAAATTGCAAATTATTTCCCAGTCTGTCTTCCCATGCCAGCATTATTCAAAGTCTTCCCTAAATATAATTGTAGGCATTCTATTTCCCTATTGACCTAAGGATAAGAAATCAAAGAACTTCCTGGCTTTGCAGTTTCTCTCCTTTAAGAAATTAGTCTGAGCCTATAGGTGCAAACAAAGAATCTTTTTCAGAGACTGTTCTCAAACATCTCTAACTGGCAATTTTATAGGTACCTGTTTGCAAGGTAGTGTGCTAAAAATAAAAGCTGCTTCTCCATTTGCTGAAAAAAAAATCTTTAAACTGCTTAAAGCTAATAATTCCACTGAATTGGTCTTAAGGTATTTCAAAAGATTCTATCCCTTACCTAGCAGTATTGACAAGTACCAACAAATACACATGGGAAATACTAAATTATACATTCATACTAAAGAATTTTTAGTGATCTGTTTCAATTAAGAATAAAGATCTTGAACATTATTTTGAATATTTCTCTGCAAAAATCAACTCAATAATCAGCAGTGTTCAAAAAGTCCAATAGAATATTAGGGATTATCCAGAAAGACATAGAGAACAATGTTATCACAGGCATCTGTTTAAAAGCAAAAGGGAGTATTTTTTAACAGAAAAAGTAATTAAATTACAGAACTAAAAATTATAAAATGTAAAAGAAAACTATATAGACAGTTTCAACAAAAAGTGCATAAATTAATGGAATTAACCATGAATTTCTGTTGATGTCTATGAAATGCAACAGTCCAAATGAAACCCTTACCTAAAGAAATCTTAAAATTGTTGACTGAAAAAAAATAGAAGCTATCAAAGTGGGAGGTGGATTTCTTTTACTCTTGAACTTTTTCTAACACAGTTTCCTTAAGCATCTCCTTCAAACTGTCATCAGAGAGGATGCTGGGATAGCTGTAGTATTAATATGAAACTTTATGGTCATCTCTCCCTGGCTCAAATGAGATAAACTGTTGTGATATCTAATTTATTTGTTTTACTGTAGAACTTGGGCTATATAACACCACTGTCAAATATTTATTTGTTCTGAATAGAGACTTTCTGGTGTGCATTGCAACTGGTGGGTAAACAGAACACCCTAGTAAAATTAAAGCCATTACTACTAAACAAGTAGTATCTCAAAGCTTTGTGCACGCAGTAGTTCAATCCTAGTGAACTAAAAGGATATGGCTTCTGTACTTTGGGATGCAATTTCAAAGGACATTATGAGGAATTCAGAAGCTTTCTTAGTGTACTTCTTGTTAGTGTGAAATGTACAAACAACTTTTGTAATTTTTTTTGATAAAATGAACTGCATAATAACATACACAAAGTTACAGTCATGCCTCCAAAATTGCATATAGTTCAGTTTAGTATTGTCCTGCTTATGAAGTTGCTTAGAAAAAAATTGAAATGCAAGAGGTATGTCCCAGCAAGTAGAATTAAGTGTTTTTCCCTTTTAGACAAGAGATGGATTGTTTCAAGGCACCTCTGGTCTTTGATCATAGAAAAATTATAATAAAATAATACCTTGGAAAACAGGACTTGAAAAATTCAGTTTTGAGATATAGAAGCTTCTTGCTTAAGCTTCTTTACTTACAAGTTAACATCTTTCAGGAACGTGTGTTAAAGTACAGCATGGAATAATGGCTAGTTGCATTACTGTAGAAGATTATCGTCTTTTATTTTGTGGTATGTCATTTTATTTAGTTCAACTACCTCTGATAGGTTTTTCTTTAAGAAAGAAGAAATCTTTCCCTTTCCCTTTCCCTTTCCCTTTCC
>NW_010526384.1:0-857 GCF_000687285.1 Phaethon lepturus
ACGAGGTTTATTCCCGATTTCGGTGACACTTGGATCACTTGTATCTCTTCGGGAGCAGCAGTGCAGCTGGGACCTGACAGCTGCCCCTTGGTTTCTTAGCCCTCATGGAAAATTTTGCCTGGACTTCGCAGCAGAGCTGAGACACTTATCCGGGCAACTCAGATGAGATTTGGTACTGGCAGGTTTTGAAGCAAGCCACGGGCAGGCTATGGCCCTGTGGGGCGAAAAAAGGCGCCCCCCCCGCAGCCACAGCCCCGCCGTGGGGCAAGGTACAGCCAGCCCCACAACCTGGCCACCCTTGTCCTTTGTGAGACAGCCCGGCTGCCCCCCATACCTCCCACAGGCCATCTCCGAGACCTTGGCGCTTAACATATTTTAACATTCATTAATCAAGATCATCATCAACCTCAAAAAGGGTAATACCCGCCTCCTCTTCCCCTTATTATTATTGTTGTGCTGGGGTTTTTTTTCCCTCCCAGGGATGTCGCGAGTGTTTTATTGTGCGCGTTGATTTCCGGAGATTTAATTAGAGTTCAGTAACGACGAGCAGGAGTCAGCTCTCCCCAAAGCGAGGAGCAGGGTGGGGGTGGCAGCCCTGCCCCGGGGCGACCCTGGCAGCACACGGCAGGTCTTTGGGACCCGTCCCTCCCTCCGTGGCAGGAGAGGGACAGAGGTCTCAGGGCAGGACCCGCTTCCAGCAGCTCGCTGCTTGCCTGGGCTGGAGTGAAGGTCAGGAGGTAGCTCCCAGCTAGGGGCTTGGGGCTCGGTGCGGCTCTGCTCAGCTGCAGGGGGCTCCCCAATGCCACGCCGCTCCGCGCTACTCTGCGCTGCAGAGCTCGGTCGGCCGGAGGGTCACC
>NW_010526385.1:0-244 GCF_000687285.1 Phaethon lepturus
CTGCAGCCCCCGCCGCCGGCAGAGCCAGGCCGCTCGCCCCCGCTCCACCTCCCACTAGATACAATATTTAAAACTTTTAATATAAAGGTTAAGTTCATTATTCTCGATCCTGAGAAACTTTTCGTCCGTTTACGGAGCTCTCGCTGTAAACAAAGCACCACAGGCACCAAGCCCGCACCCCGGCGCAGGCGTCCCCGGCTCCACGGCCGGATGGCAGATGAGGAGACGGATGTCCCCACCGGCA
>NW_010526385.1:688-949 GCF_000687285.1 Phaethon lepturus
GGTGCCGGGCCCCTCCGGGCACATCCCGGGGTGGGCAGAGCCGCAGCAGCAGCGCTGTGGGTCCCCAGCCCTGGTGGAGGGACCTCAGAGGGTGCCGTGGCCACGGGATCCCAGGGCGAACCAGCCCATCTTCTCCTGGGCCAGGTCGAGGTCCCGCAGGCGGATGCCGACCTCCCCGAGGAGGATGTTCTCCCAGAAGCCTTCCTCACTCAGCACGCTCAGGCGCAGCTCCCGCTGCTGCAGGTCTCCCCTGGGGATCCC
>NW_010526386.1:0-213 GCF_000687285.1 Phaethon lepturus
CCCGGTGCCTGGGACCCTTCCCCCTGGGGCAGATGCAGGCATCCAGAGCCCCGGGCCCAGCCTCTCCCTGTGCCATGGGACCCGCTCCACCCCCAGGGACGCCCAGACCCCAGACCCTGCTCTGCCCTGTCCCCCTCACCCTCGGCCCACGCGTTAGCTCCCTGGATTGGGAAGGAAGGGGGCTGTTGCTGGGACCTCGCAGGCGTCGGGGCA
>NW_010526386.1:288-1758 GCF_000687285.1 Phaethon lepturus
CTGCTGAGTGTGAGGGCAGCTGCAAGGGGCACAAGGCAGCAGAGTCCCATGGCCACAGCCACGGCCATCTTGGGGGGCAGCTCGCCCAGCCCAGGGGGCCCAGCCCCTGTGCAGTTGATGAAGTATTCAGCATGGACCTGCAGGAAGAAGGCATCGAGGACGTCACTGGGCCAGGGGCAGGAGAGCAGCTGGGCCAGCAGCTGGGTGCAGCTGGAGAGCGCACTGTAGGTGCTGTGGAGGGGACAGCGTGAGGCCGGCCTGCCAGGACATGTCCACTGCAGCGGCCCCACAAAGGCCCCGCTCCAAGCATGCATTCGGCACTGCCTGGGCTGACGCCGACCCACCTGCTGATCTGGTCCCAGTGGCAGGGGGAGGGGTGGCCATGAGGGTGGCATGGAAGGGGGCCCAGCAGTAGAGGGAGATCCAGTCCTGGTAAGTGTCCTGGCAGCGGGCCAGCCCCCGCAGCACCTCTGGCGGTCCTGCAGAGCACCAGCCAGACCCTGGGATGCCATCCTACTCCCAGCTCTCCGCCCAAGCCTGGTTTTGGGGGGGCTGATTGTGGTCACCCCTGGGCAACACTCCCAGCTCTGCCTGGCATGGGTCAGGTGCCTCATTTGCCATGTGGGAGTTCAACACGTGGCCCTGGGGGTCCCACGCTGGAGCTGCCAGGGCTGCCCATGGCCACAGGGGCCCCATGGGCTCAGCCAGGCTGGGACCTGGGCTCTTGTGAGCCCCAGCACAGATGGCATGATACCCACCGAGGTCTGTGGGTGGATGGGGAAGACAGCCAGGATCACAGGAGGGCAACTCTACTCACCGTCCTCGTCCAGGTACAGATAGTGACCTGGAAGGACAGATGGTGCCATCAGCACTGGTAGGACCTGTGGGACCATGCAAGGGTGGGGGCCCATCCCCCAGGGGTGCGGACACCACCTCTACCAGCATCAGAGCCCATGGCCACGGTGATGCTGTGGCAGCCGGGGCCAGAGCCGCGCTGGGACAATGGCACCAGTGTCTTACCTTCATCCTCAAGGTCCCAGTACTCGGTGTCCCCATGCCCTGCAGCAAGGAGATACTGAGTGCCAGGGCTGCACAGCCAGTGACAGCCCCAGTGCCCAGCTGGCTTTGGGGCACGAGCTGGAGTGGCCCCAGCACACCAGAGACCCCTCTTGAGCACAGCAGAGGTAACTGAGCAGAGGGGACAGAAGGGGAGTAGGAGGTTCCTGGCTCTGCCTTGGCCTTTGCAAACGGAGCAGAGCAGTTTCTGAGGAAACACCAACCCTGTGGGCAAGGGAAGCGTGTGGCAAACCCTGCCCAGAGCACCCTCCGAGGGGAGGCCAGGAGGGGCCAGGGGAGCTGCCACCCGGCATGGATGCGTTGGGGTGTAGGGGATAAACGGGCCAGGGACCCTCCGGGGATTCGCTGCCCACCCAAACACCGTGCCCGACCCCGCTGGGTGCCTCCGTGCAG
>NW_010526387.1:0-214 GCF_000687285.1 Phaethon lepturus
GAGCCCCCCGGCTGAGTGCCACCTCCACCTGCGGGCTGGACGGGCCCCAGGAGTACTGCATCGTCAGCCACCTCCAGGTGAGCTCACCCAGCCTCGGCATGGTCCTGGCACAACCGGGCACTGGCACAGCCTCCAGCCACCCATCCCTGACAATGCCGCTCCCCGGCACAGGACTCAGAGAAATGTTTCACCTGTGACTCGCGGGACCCGCCCC
>NW_010526387.1:384-633 GCF_000687285.1 Phaethon lepturus
AGGGGTGTTCACCCACCCCCGACGAGCTCCTCTGGGTCCCCTTCAGGCATGGAACACGTCAGCATCCGCCTGGACCTGGAGGGTGAGTTCCACTTCACCCACCTCATCATGAAGTTCAAGGTGGGTCCCAGCACATGGGTGCCTGGGATGGGGTGGGACAGGATGGGACAGAACTGTGGGGGCTGTGGGGCTGGCCCCCCGTCCCAGCTGGGTGTCCTGCAGACCTTCCGCCCTGCGGCCATGCTGGTG
>NW_010526388.1:0-5135 GCF_000687285.1 Phaethon lepturus
CAGGAACAGACTGCTCCAGCCTGGGTACCCCATGGGATCACAAGTCCTGCTAACAAACCTGCTCCAATATGGGCTCTTCCTCCCACAGTGGGAGTCCACAGGTGCTCCGAGGAGCCTGCTCCAGTACAGGCTTCCCATAGGATCACAGCCTACTTTGGACATCCACCTGCTCCAGCGTGGGGTCCTCCATGGGCTGCAGGTTGATATCTGCTCTAGTGTGGAACTCCATAAGCTGCAGGGGGACAGCCTACCTCACCATGGTCTTCACCATGGGCCACAGAGGAATCTCTGCTCCGGTGCCTGGAGCACCTCCTCCCCCTCCTTCTTCACTGTGTCTGCAGAGCTGTTCCTCTCACATATTCTCACTCCTCTCTCTGGCTGCAATTGCTCTGTGCTGTTTATTTTCTCCCTCACTTCTTAAATATGTTATCACAGAAGTGCTACCACCATTGCTGATGGGCTCAGCCTTGGCCAGTGGTGAGTCCATCTTGGAGCCAGCTGGCATTGGCTCTGTCAGACACAGGGGAAGATTCTGGCAGGTTCTCACAGAAGCCACCCCCGCAGCCCCCCGGCTACGAAAACCCTTCCACACAAACTGGACTTACATAAGCTGCAGGGGGACAGCCTACCTCACCATGGTCTTCACCATGGGCCACAGAGGAATCTCTGCTCCGGTGCCTGGAGCACCTCCTCCCCCTCCTTCTTCACTGTGTCTGCAGAGCTGTTCCTCTCACATATTCTCACTCCTCTCTCTGGCTGCAATTGCTCTGTGCTGTTTATTTTCTCCCTCACTTCTTAAATATGTTATCACAGAAGTGCTACCACCATTGCTGATGGGCTCAGCCTTGGCCAGTGGTGAGTCCATCTTGGAGCCAGCTGGCATTGGCTCTGTCAGACACAGGGGAAGATTCTAGCAACCTCTCACAGAAACCACCCCTGCAATCCCACCTGCTACCAAAACCTGGCCACACAAACCCAATACAAGATGGAATTTCATGTGTTCAATTTTGTGCCCTTTGCCCCTTGTTGCATTATTAGACACTACACACAGATAAGAACCTCTGAGCCTTCTTTTCGCCAGGCTAAACAATGTCAGGTCTCTCAGGCTCTTCTTATATGAAAGTTGCTGCAGTCTTTGTGGCCCTGTGCTGAACTCAGCCCAATAGCTACACATCTTTCTTGCACACTGAGACCAGAACTGAACATAGCACTCCAGATGTGGCCTCATCAGTGCTGAGTAGAGAGGAAGGACCACTTCCCCTGACCTGCTGGCAATGGTCTTCTTAATTCATGCCCGGATGCTGTTGGCCATTTTGCTGCAAGGGTGCAGCTTGTTGCTCAGGACCCCCAGGACCTTCCCTGCAGAGCTACTTTCCAGTTGGTTGGCTCCCAACCTATACTGGTGGCAGAGGTTACTTCTCCCCAAATGCAGAACTTGGATGAAATTCATGAGATTCCTCATGTATATAATATATACTTGCATATAATTATTATATATCCATATATAGTCTCTGATGACTTCAGAACAGCACCATTGATTTATTTCAGTTGAAGGTCTTCCCCTATAAACTTTCAAGGTATTCTTGGTACTACAACCTAAGCATTATGTACTCTCTCACACACATTGAATTGGGTTTATGAGTTGCAGCTGAAATCCATGTAGGAAAACATATGTACATAGTGGAGGAAGTAAGCAGATTGAAATCAGCCTCTTTCATTCCAGTAGTGTCACAGCAATTTGTACATGCTGGGGATCAGCTTGATTGGCCTCAGACAAACTAGGTGACCTTATGCCACCTGAAATTTTTACCTTCTTGGTGTCAAAGAAGTGATAATGATATATCCTTAGCATAGACACAGCTAGTTCATTCCAAAGGAGTGGTACTCACTTATGTTATGTGGTGATTTGCCCACAGCTCTAAAGGGATAGTACCAGCTTACGTCAGTAAAAACCTTGGTCCATTCTGTTCATATGTAGGCTCACTACAAATCTCGTCAAAAACACCCATTCACTAACACAGTGTATTTGTTTCTTTCCTCCTAAATTTCATGAATGCAGGGAAAATTACATTTGTTTTGGAAGGGTGAGACACCCTTTCTGAAAGACCACCATAGCTAAGACTACATCCAGATGACATGGAAGATAACTAAGGCCTCTCTTCATATATCTAGATCCTGGGAATTACTGTGTTATTCTATGTGCAGAAATTTTCTTACAAACCCCATAGGAATAGAGTTGGCTGGTCATCTAGACTGTGTTACAGGCTGTTCCTGTGGAGACAAACATTATGGCAACTACTATCATAAGGAATATATGAATCTGACAAGATAATTCTGCAAAAGGCCAGTTCTAAGCATCTGGGTCAAATTACCTGCAGAGTGACTGTCAGGGAGCAACAAGTGATGGCCACTTCCTCAGGGAGCAACAGCTGTCAGGCAAACACACAGTTGGCAGGGCAGTTCCCTCACCAGTAAGGACTCAGTGATACAGTACCTGCATAATCTACATATCCTTAACCATGTTAATCCCTTTTCCCCATTTTTAGCCAAGTGCAGTACACAGTTATTACAGATCCTTACTAAGGGATCACCCTTGACCCATAGACTGGCTTGAACCATCCAAGCTGATCTGCTTGTTCTTATTTTCATTCAGTCTGATGGTAGACTGAAATATCAAGCACATAGTTACTGTGGTATGTATTTGACCTGGAGATAACCCAGAGAAGGTAACTTGAAGTATTAGGTCCTTATACAACAAGACAAACCTAGCTCTGGTGCACACAAGTGACTTTTTTCTGCCATTAATCAACATTAGCAAAGGAAGTTTGTAAGTGGTGCAGGGAACAGGCTGCAGACAAACACTGAGTCATACAGGAAAACAGCTTTAAGATTTATCAAGATGTAGGATAAATTCAGTGACACCAATGACATTATTTGATAACAGGGTAAAATCAATCTTGCATCAGACACCATAAGAATTAGGACAATTCTCTGCAATGCTTGTTAGCAGCCAGTGTTGAACTGACTCAAAAAAGAAACCATTCTGCACAAAGACTGGGATTTCCAAAGCAGATCAATGTAGGAAGCAATGTTGTATCCAGCCTACAACTCCTCTGACTACCTCAAAAAAATATCAGCCTTGGTAGGATTGTTACACGACAGAGCAATTGAGATTTCCTTCCTGTCTGTATATGTTCATTCTGCAAAACTTGGACACTGTTTTAGTTCTTATTCAATGCTAACTTTGGTAAGTTGATCCAAGGTCTGCAGATTCCTTAGGAGAGTAAAGCCCAAATTCATCCCTTTGAGCTCCTTCACTAAAGACCATTACCAGTTGAGTCTTCTGTGGGGGTAAACTCCCTGAGTTTCCCTTTGTCTAGCCATAGTTTGGATCTGAAGCTGCTATGGCTACTAATCTAAGGAGAAAAGTTATCACCTCTCACTGTAAGAGCAGGCTGGAAAGAAGACAACTGTGCTGTAAGCCACTGCTTTAGAAACAGATACACCCAGTGCCAACTTCGAGGACTGAGAAGCTGAGGTTTATGCGGAAAGCAAGGAAGCATCCTTGTTTCAAGAAAGGATCCTTCTAACTTCAACAATTAAGTAAGCTGCAAAGTGCAGCCTTCTGAGATATCCTCAGAAATGCATTTCTATAGATACTGCAGATTGTAAGAAGAAAAACAGTGAGAAAAAAACCAAAACCCTGCAGAGATCAGGTTCTTTGACATTTGCTTTATCCTGCCATCTTGAATTTCTCTGATACTTATGGGCCTCTTCCAACTTGAGATATTCTATGATTCTATGAGTCTATGATGAAGATATTCTTTGGCTTAGACAGGTTCTCAATAACCAAGTCCCTGGCTTGGCACATCAAACTCAGCTCATAACCGTATCTCTTCCCTCTGCATTACCTTTATTGGTTAATTCTAACCCATTTCGTGGTTTTTCTTAGCCATGCTAAAGTATTATTTTATTTTAAATGAGAGCTGATATGAGGTGAGAACAATATATTGGTCTGGGAGGATCACATGAAGTTAAAAAAAGGGTCTTTATTCTGTCTGTACTTCAATTTCTGTCTGATATTTGGGTCCAGATTTTCTGTTTGTGCACATTCTCTGTGTAAGTCGCTTTCACTTAGGCACTGGTCTGGAGTGGACAACTACTTTGGGAACTCTGACAGAAAGCAATGATGGAGCAGAAAGATGGACAAAAAGCTACCTCCTGGGGTCACACCTAGCTTGATTTAGACATATGGAAATTGTTGGAAACATTAAAACCTACAGCAGATGTCTCTAAGTTGAATGATCAGTTCAGATTTTACAGAGTTGCCGCAGTAAAATCAGATTAATAACGCAAAACAAAGTTCAGAAACTCAAAGCAAAATGATCACAGGAGACCTGTCCTTTTGCACACTAGACTGGTGTTTCCTAAGAACCTCGTTGCTGGCAGGTCCCAGTCATTCAGTACTCCTTCATTCTCACATGCTTGCAGGGATCTCTGAATTAAAACAGTCAACTTCACTGACTCCACCAGAGCTGTTCTGGTGCTTATTAAGTGACATCTACTCCCAGCAATGGACAGGGATGGAGAGCACAATAAACTCTTCATAATCCAGCACGAAGCAGTTAAGGACCTGTTAAGCCACCTGGATACCCACAAGTCTATGGGGCCTGATGGGATCCACTTAAGAGTACTGAGGGAGTTGGCGGAAGAGCTTGCCAAGCCACTCTGTATGATGAGACCTGGTTAACAGGGGAGGTCCCAGACAACTGAAGGCTTGCCAATGTGATGCCTATCTACAAGAAGGGCTGGAAGGAGGATCCTGGGAGCTACAGGCCTGTCAGCCTGACCTCTGTACACGGGAAGATCATGGAGCAGTTTTTCTTGAGGGTGCTCACAGGACATGTGCAGGACAACCAAGGGATCAGGCCCAGCCAGCATGGGTTCATGAAAGGCAGGTCCTGCTTGACCAACCCAATCTCCTTCTATGGCCAGGTGACCTTCCTAGTGGATGAGGGAAAGGCTGTGGATGTTGTCTACCTGAACTTTAGTAAAGCCTTTGACATGATCTCCCACAGCATTCTCCTGGAGAAATTGTCGGCTTGTGGCTTAGACAGGTTTACTCTGCACTGGGT
>NW_010526389.1:0-214 GCF_000687285.1 Phaethon lepturus
GGACCCAGCCGGTTTGTTTTTTAAATGATTTCCCTCCCTCCCCGTAAATTCACTTGGGTTGTGAACAAGCTATTTCAGCTCCCGTGCTCAGAAACGCGGGCATGGTCTAAGCAGCACCCAAAGATCAACAGGGGGCAAATTCGTCCCCTGTCTCCTATTCAGGGGATGGGAAGAGGATGCTGGTAACGGGAGGAGGCAGAGAAGACCCGACCCG
>NW_010526389.1:301-2536 GCF_000687285.1 Phaethon lepturus
CGCCTCTCCCGGCAGCTCGGGTGCCGCCGGGTCCCCTCCAATCCCCAACCCGACCCGCTGGGGAGATCCGAGCAGGCGCTGGGAAAGGACCGCGAGGACACAGGTACGCCTTATACTGTGCTGTTGACGTCCGTTTCCCGACGATCGAGATTCAAAAGAAGATAAGTGCTTATCAACAAGGCACGTCTCGAACTCTGTGGGCTTCTTTTCTTTTTTAATGCTAAGTCATTTTTGATAAAAAGGGACTTTTCTAAAAGTAAAAAGCCGAACGGCATCCTGTTAAGCGTACGTTTACACACGCGTTCATCCCTAATCACACTTACGTACATCTGATTAAATACACGCTTGTGGCTTTAAGAAGAAATTCCACGTTCCGTCAAGGTGCTTTTAACATACCCTGAAATATGAAAATTACGGATCGACAAAACCAAAAGACAGTAGCAGTACTGAGAGCTCTTCGGGACTCCTATAAAGAAAGAGATGTTAAAATAGAAGCTAGAGGAAAGGGTAGATTATAGAAGGGTAGATTAATATTTACGCAGAGCCTTGAAGGCAGAAAGATGTCGAAATAGTGTGTGTCTGTATATGTGTGCATGCGTGTGTGTACATAAAAACCAATTCCTTCAAGGGTTGGATTACTTCATACATTAGTCACTAATCTCTCGCAATGTTCTGATGAATGTTATGGTCTGAGCTAAACACACCGTGAAATCTGCTTGAGCTTTATTGAAACAAGTCGGTGTTTTCGCCCGCAGATTGTTCTGTTTGAAGCTTTCCTTTCCCAACACACCCTCGCTCTTCGGTAAAATTTTTGCGAGGAGGGCAGAAGCTATTCAGCGGCTGAACCCCGGCGCTGAGGGAAAAAGAGGTGGGGGAGAAAGTCCAGGGTCCAAAATAAGAGTAATCGGAAAAAAGAACCACCAGCGCCCAAAATTCTGCTTAACATCGTTTGTTGAGGTGATCCGTGCTTACAGGAGGCTTGGAGGGGGAGAAAAGCCCGCCTGTTTTCACCTTTTTCTAAATTAAAACAAACAAACGAACAAACAAGCCCCGAATTATCATTTCGGAGTTTGTTTAAAGTTCTTCCAGGTCGGGAACGCCACTAGATTGTGATTCAGTACCACGGGCAGTTAAAACCCCAGCCTTTCCTTTCCCGACTCAGTCTTTCTGAGGCTTTCCTCGTCACTTCGGACAATACGAAACAGCCTTAACACAACACGCGTGGGGAGAAGGCAACGTGTGTAAACTTTTTATTACCAGCGAATATTCAATAGCGTTCACCCTGCTGAAGTTTAACCCGCTGCAGATGCCAGCGGGGCTGCCTTCCCCAGAAGCAATTGGAGCCCGGTCGTGCCAACGACCTTCCTGAAGCGAGTTTTCTTTGGACCGACAGATGACAACAGGATTACATTTCGTCTGCTGTCCTTCGGGGAAAAAGAAGAAGAAAAATGATAAAAAATACCAAAGGCAGGCAGACGCTCAGGACTTCTGCAAGCTGACTTCTGCAAATCTGCCTGCCTGCAAATCGCCAGCCCTTTCTGCAGGGCTGAGCATCGGCGGGGAAACCTGATTTGACTCGAGGAATCGAAGAGGACTTCCAAACCTGGCGGCAGCCCAAGAAGAGAACGTCTCTCACCTCCCGTGGTCAAAATAAGGCGGGTCCCTAGCCGCCGGGAGGGATGGGGAGGAAAGGGCTGCCCCCGCAGCCCGAGCGCTCCTCGGCCAAGGCTACCCCACGGCAGGCTCCCTCCACGCCAGCACAGATATCACACTCTCCTCCTTATTACCAACTTTATTTAGGGGGCAGCTTTTATTCGGGGGAGAGGAGGAGGAAAAAAAAAAAAGAAAAAAACATCGTGGCCGAGCGTCAATAAAATGCACACACACATATATTATATACACAAAAATAAAGTACGATAAAAAAATTACTCTTCTCTTTCCAGTAGCAGTGGTCTTGGCCTTCAATGTACAACGCCAACCAGTACAGGAGACAACGCCTGACATTTCCTTGAGTCCTTTCCCCTCTCCCGCCCCGCCCCCCAAGAACAATAATTAATTAAAAAAAGCTGCACTCTCTTTGTGTTAAAAACACTACTTTTATAAATAATTTAATGTCCTCCCTTCCCACGAAATGCTAGTTGCCGGACAGGAGAAAAGGTTTCTTTTGGCACAGTGATGCATTGCTTTGCAGTACAGACCTACGGCTCCACAGCAGCCCCCGGCCCCCTCCCTTTC
>NW_010526390.1:0-1946 GCF_000687285.1 Phaethon lepturus
TCAATGTATTGCAGGTGCTCTGGAGCTTCCCATGGAGCCTTTAAGCCAGTTCAAGTGGCCAACCAACAGTTCACCTCCTGCTACACAGAGAGATTGGAGGCTGCTCTGTGCTCCCTTCAGAAAAGTCTCCATCACCACCTCTTTCATCATGACCACAGGCAGGAAGAAGGAGAGCAAATGTAGCTGCCTCTTGTGACATCCAGCTGGAGCAGTGGCTCCTGGTAAGTGACACAGACAACAAGAAATAGAGCAAAGACAGGCCATTTTGCTTCACATTACCAGCTCCAGTGTCAGAGTGGGGAGGTGCTACCTCTCCCTTTCAGATTAGGGTGGAGAACAGCTCCACCAGACCACAGAGTCTAAATCATCAGCATCATTGCAGTGAGGAAAGCAAATTGTGATAAAAGGACCCTCTGTGCATCAGGCAGTAGATCTGCAGATAAGGGTTTAGGGATTGGTTTTTAAGGAGTTTTATTAAATTCATATTAAAATGCAATAACAGGGGACATTAAACATTTGTTGTTTAATCAAAATGGTAGGAACTGGATTTCATTAAGAAACCCTCTCTCTCATTACTTTCTCACAGAATCTAAGTAAATTATAGTAGCAGGTAAGGTAGCTAGTCTAATAGAGCCTAAAATGGTTTATAGAACATCACTTCAAAGTATATCTATTTTATGATCAGTAAAACCTCCCAGCTCTATAGGAAAAGACTTTAAATTGGGCTGTTTTGATTTTATATCATGCATAAAGGCAGTGTTCCAGCAGACTCGCAGAATAACGTGAAACACCCCTTGAAGGAATAGGAGATGCTGGGGCCACCACTCCTCACTCATTAATGATGAATAAGAGATCTTTAATGATTACCCACATCAGACAGAATCTTTTATTGCGGAGAAGAACAAAAATATCACACTCCTGTCAAAACACTGCTGGTTTCTTTTGACTTCCTCTGTCATTTGGGATAAAAAATCAAGGTAGAAGTTTAAAGAGCTCTATTGTATTGCAGATCTAAAGGCATACATATGTGATCGAATGTATGGGCTTAGCGCAGGAAATAGCTGCCGTGTCTCAGCTACCACTGTGTGGTAATTAAACAACGTGGTACTCCTGTGAGCTGGCTTGGTAGTGCAGCCTGTTATTAGAACTGCCTGACATTCCCCATTATAAAACGCTGTTTTCAGTTGCATTGCCAAGTTTAACCATTTGGGCTGTGGCTGCCTATACCAAATGCCTTCTGCTTTGTCCGTGTTTAAAAATGTTTTATAGACATTCCCTAATTCCTCCAGTTCTTTAAAGCCGTGACTTGAAATTTGGCAGTGGTGATCTCCAGGTTTGTCCTGGAAATGTCTTTAAACACTTTGTCCTGTTAGGTCCCTCCAAACAGTGGTAGCATACAGGTATGCAGCAAACAGGCACTGGGGCTTTGTCCCTCAGCTCTCTTGGTCTCCGTGAGCTGGAGTCATCCTTGCCTGAAGGCAGCACTGATGGGACCTTGTGCAAACCATGCAGCTGAGTGTAGCTCAGAGCTATGGGGACTGGGAAGGCATTTTCTGACAGTCACTCTTCCCTGCTGCTGAGGAAGTTGTGTCACCAGGCCTCAAAGCTGGGCTCACAGCATCTGCCCTGCTGGTGTGGGCAGCAGTACGCCTGGGACAGTGAGACGACAAGGAGGAAGAAACCACAGAGCAGGGATGGCATCATCTGCAAAAGGCTGTGAGACCATGCAACAAGCTCCCTGTCAGGCAACGCTCTCAGCTCTTTCACACTGTTCATTCTTGGTTTTGATTATTTTTTTTTTTTACCTTTTAAATGCCTGATTTCACAGACTTTATGGTCTTTTCTGTGCAATTAAGGTTTCATACACACACATGGGCACACACAAACACACATATGACCTGTCTTGATGCTTCTGCATGGCCTCAAGTTGCGCCAGGGGAGGTTTA
>NW_010526391.1:0-215 GCF_000687285.1 Phaethon lepturus
TCCCAGGAGAGCCTGCAGAAGGCTTTGCTCCAGGGGCAAAATCCCTAAAAATGATCCTAAAACCCACGCTCAGCTCTCAAAGAGAAGGGAAGGTGGGGGGTCAGCAGGGACCAGAGCCACCCCCTCCCCTCGCTCTTGGGCTCAGAGAGCCCCGGCCCCGCCGCGCCAGGTTTGCAGCTCCCGGGGGAGCAGAAGGGGGAAGGAATCCTCTGTGC
>NW_010526391.1:377-1298 GCF_000687285.1 Phaethon lepturus
GAGCGGTGACTCAGCCGTGAGTCACTCGGCGGCGAAGGAAACGTGTCGTTCCCAGCGAGCATCGCCCGGGTCAGGACCCTTGTCCTGGGGGCTCAGGTATGGAAAAAGGGGGGCAGGAGTGGGGCAGGACCCCAAATGAGGTCCCATGCTTGGGGACAAGGAGCAGCAGCAGCGTGCCTTGCCTTCACGCCCTCCCCAGGTGCTGGCTGGCCTCAGAGCCTTGAGGAATTCGCTTTTCCCTGGCAAACACAAGCTCCTGGGGCAGTTCACGGGCATCCTCAGCCTCATCAGCCGCCTCGACAGCGTGAGGAGCCTCGGTTCCCGGAGCCTGGCTGCGGGAGCACGAAACCGTGACCGATACTGGGAGACGGGCAGGGAGACGCAGAGCTCTGGGCAGCCCTGGGCCCCCGGCGCACGCCAAAGCCCCGCCGGGGACGAGCAGCATTCCTCGGTGGCATCCCTGGTTTCACAGGACGGGATATTAAAGCAGAAAGTGATTAACGCTCTGCAAGGGAGCGGAGAGCAGGAGCCAGGCTCCAGCCCCGGTGTGGGACGTGACCCGAAATGGCTCTGCTTTCCCCTTGAAGGGCTGCCCCGGCCCCAAGCCCGGCTCTCCCCATCCCGGCGCTGGCTCAGGGCACCGGCAGAGCGAGGACGTCGCTTCTCTCTTCAGTGGTGGATTTTGAGGGCAGCAAAATGTTTGTTCTGTCAACACGTGCCTAATCCCCAAGCAAAAGCCGATGAAAAAAGCCGTGGGGGGGAAGGATGGGAATAAACTGCCCTTTGAAAGAAAGCCCTGGCGGTGACAGCCGCAGCCCTGAAGGGAGGGATGGCATCTCCGGGGCGCGCGGTGCTGGTGCAGCTGGGGGGCGAGGGCAATGGGCTCCCCCCACCAGCACCCTGGTCCCTGTGGGCACCCTG
>NW_010526392.1:0-3766 GCF_000687285.1 Phaethon lepturus
CCTTAATGATTCTGTGATTCTGTGATTATGTAATCTGGCTCTTAGACTTACCTAGACAGTAAAATAGTGCAAATTACTGATCAGAGCTATGCAGTTTATCTACATCAGGATATGGCTTGACTGGATATGGATTTATTGGCACAAAACATTATAGAAGAAAACTGGTTGAAGAGAGGTCTTTGGCATGAGAACCAGGGAATGCTCAGAGAAAAGGGAGGAGATTCCTTAGATTCCTTGCTAGTTCAGATGAAAGTTAGTCGTCCAGTATGCATGGATATCAGCATGGGCCCTCAGGACAAATCCAGATACTCAGTTACTATGGTGAAGGGGGCCATGTAAGTACCTAGGCAGACACAGGCAATTTACTGGTGTACTACTGGGAATGGATTTGCAAATTAAAAACCAGCAAATGAAAGACAAGGGCATTTGTGAGAATTCTGAACTGACTGCAGAGCTGAAACTTTTCCTGCAACAGCCCAATGGAGGCAGAAACAGTATTCCTCACAGAGAGGCAAAAGCAAGGAAAGACAGGTCTGAGCTTGGTTCCATAATTGAAATAGAAAGGCAGTAATCACCATAAATATGGAGAGTCACCCTCTCTTTTGGAAAATGCTATCATGCATAAAGTCCATTAAGAACCTCAGGGCCAAAACCACACTGCTCCAGGAAGCAGATCCAAGAACGTTCCATGGAGGCAGTGCCCACCCAGGCACAGAAACACCAAGATGTTGGATGCTGAGACTGAAGGAGGTGCTGTCAGAGCAGCTCTCCCACTGGAGCAGGATAGCGTGAACTACTTTGGAGGACTGCCTGGAAATTGACATCACAAACAGATTGACAGCAAGGTCCTGAATTTTAATAGAAAGGTCAGAATTTGAACAAACATCCAAAGTACAGCAAAACTTAAAGGAAATCCCAAGCGTCCTTAGATAATCCAAGATCTATAATTATTTAAGTGTCAATTTTCTACTGCTTTTGAGAATGGCATAGATGCTTTAGTGTGTTTCAGCAAATATACATTAACCTCTCTTGTAGTAACCATCTCAGCAGCAGCCCATGCCCATGCAAATGTTGGCAGGTGGATTAAGATGATCCACCAACTTCATATGCAAAGCCACGAGGAGCAACAGACTCCATCTGCCAATGGTAAACCTCCACCTAGGTGTCCCCTGAATTCCTACAGTAATTTCCCAATTCTTTATAACTTTAATAACCCAAGACTTTTAAGAGGCTATTATACACAGAATACCAGCTCTAAGAAAGGGTCACAGATCTGGAGTGGATTGTTCAGCCATTTTGATGTACTGGTGAGCTAAATAAAAAAATTATCTAGGACTTAGTCTTTATTGCCTGGGTTCCTAAGCAAAATATGTTTTCTGTGACCTATGATTTCTGTATAATCTTTTCCTTTTTCCTCCTATGCTTGTGTGTCTCTGTGTGGGTGTCTGTGTTGGTTCTTACTTTGTAACTACAGATCCCACTGTGAGTTTCAACCAAGTATGAGTGAGTAACAGTGATCTCAGAGACACTAACCTCTTACGAGTTCCATTAAAATAGCTGGCGGGATGTAACAGAGAGAACTTTCTCGGTTCTCCACTGAGGGAAAGGCTGCCGAGTGAACTGAAGCCATTAGTCCACACAGAAGTCTCCATGTTGGAGAGAGATGTTATAAAAGCCTCAACACCAGGAGAAGGTTAGATCGGAACTGGCACCTTGTTAGACATCACAAAACGTAACTGTGACACAAATCTTCTGGAAGCCAAGCTTCATTAGCTCTGCAGCTCACAGACCCCCTTGTTTTCTGCTAGAAGAAGGCAGGAAGGATAAAGTTTGCCATTTTTAATTTCTTATTCAAAATCACTTCAATTTCACCAAAATGTCCCCTCTTAGATGTGACTAGTCATGGAAAATATTGATCCCCTTCTATCCCCTCAGAAAGTGCAACTTCAGAGCATATGAAAATAACAGCTGATCAATGAGCACAATCTTAGCAAAAGCAATAAAAATAATACCTGTGTGAGAAGCAGACTGAGGGTACATGCACAGGGTAGAGAAAAGAAAAAAACATTATCAAACAGAGCAAATACGTCTTTACAGCCCTGCAGCAACAAAACTCCTACCACCTTATATTAAAATACCATAAGAAAAAATTACAAACCTGTTATACGAAGAATCAGAATGTTGCTTAATGGTTTTCTCATCGCTCACTGTTATTTCTGTGATGAGTTGCTATCCATTGCTATTGTCAACGCTCATTTACGCTAATGGATATATGTGTATATGCGTGTGAGGACAGATATGCAAAATCTGCTACAGATCCTCAGGTGATGTAAATTGTCATGGCTGTATTGACGTCAGTAAAGATACACTGATTTCCTTGAGCAGATGATTTGCTTTTCTGGATGCAGAAAGCACAGAAACTAGGTGCTGTTTCAACTTTGCTCTTAGACACTTACTGTAGACAAATGCTCATGCAAATACATTCTCTCTTCTATGCGCAAATATACGTATTGCCTTGCAGTGCACACTGCAAGTAACGACAGGAGCTTTATGCTGCTTCCTATGATGAAATTTATAAAAAGGATTGTTCCTGATCTATCTGCCCACTTTTATCTGTAACAATAGATCTCCAACAGCTTTGCTACAGATCTTAAAATACACAGAGATGAAAGGGACTGTCCAGCACCACAAGTCTGTTAAAAATACATTCAGGAGGAATTAAACTTTGATCTTAAGAATGTTAGTCCAATGCTCTAACTAAGAGATCTTAAACACAGGCATTGGGCAAAACAAATCCAATAGTCAGACGCTCATTTTCTCATCTAAGTCTTAGCTAAATGAAATGAAAAACTCCAAAATAGATGAATACAAGAATATTACTACTTTGTTTCAAGATACACCTCTTTGAGGAAAAAAAAAGTATACATAGGGGTTTTTTTAAAGTATGAAAAAGAAAGGGAAAATGGTCACATTTCAGGCTCTGTCTTCATAAATGACTCTCTTTTTCCTTATTTTTTCTTATACGCTTCCATGGAACATGGACCAAGTAACAATCACAGGCTACAGGTAATTTTATAACAAATGAAATATTTTCCATCTGTTAAACCAAGGAATATTTCTGGCTTTCTGTAATGTTTTCCTAAGGGACAAACAACAAAAGGTTTCATAACTGAGAATGGAAAAAGAGAAATAAACCACTGCTGAACTAGGAAAGAAAGGAGAAAACAAGCAACGTAACAACTCATTTATAGGGAAAATAAGAGGAATGCAGAAGATCTGCCTGGTAAGTATGCACCAAATGAGTCAATACAAAGCATACAGAAGAAAGGTACCCTTGCCACCAAGAGAAGAGCAGCCTGGCTGCAATAGAACATATAGCTGAGTGACATAAAAATACCACCGTCGTATCAGAAAAACAAAATAATGCATCCCTCCTCATTTAAGCATTAAAAAATTCACCTTTTTTGCTGTTGCTTTCAGCCCTTGGCTTCTCTTGTCGAAAGATCAGCGTGAGTCTTTGCTACCCCAGATACACTGGTAGTATCTGTCCAAAGCACCACTAGGCAGTATTTCACACAGGTTCCTTCCTTGCTATTACTTCCTGAGGCTCCCATCCCACAAGTGAGATTTCCCACAACAGTATTTTCAGCCTTGACACTGTGTTGCTCTGGCCGGGACGTTATACAGGATCATACTGAGGTGCTGTCCCTGTGGGAGGAATTCCTCATGCCATATTTACTCAGCAATTTTATCCCTAGAACTTCCT
>NW_010526392.1:3797-8759 GCF_000687285.1 Phaethon lepturus
CTGAGCTGAGACTTTTTCCTTCTTTCACTTATCTGTTATTTCTTAAATATTGTTGTGAATCATTAATCCCATATTCCTCTGCCTGGAATTTTACATGCCCTTGCCCTGATGTGGATACAAGGCAGGTGTGTTCATGTCATTAAGAATATCTTTGGCTGATTCCAATGTGAGTGGGACCAGCATGGATATACCTTTAGATGGGACGTAGTCACAGAGAGTCTACTTTCTTTTTTCGTCTCATTATGGTCTTTATTTCAAAACCATCTAAGCAGGGCTTTAGCATCTGTGTAGCTATGCCAATGAAGACCTCCATCATTTGAAACCAGCTTACAGCACTCTACTCCAAATAACTTTTGATGGTGAAATGGTACACTGCTAGCAGGGATTTGATTTGCAGAACCCAGGGCAGCACCAATGCAACTATTTCTGGTGTGTGAAAGCTCAAGGGAGTTAAACCCTGAAATAGGCTGGAGGAAATCTGAATCTGAAAGAATGAAAGCAGAGGGGAAGTGTAGCATTCCTTGTGCGCCCAAAGAGAAAGGAATGGCTATCTGGGGTACACAAGCCATTCAGAGTTGTTCTGGTCATCTTTTTTTTTTTTTTTCCCCTTTTTTTTTGTGCTGGTGCAATGCGCAAATATAGCAAAATATGTTAATAGTAAGCCATAATATTTACAGTTATTGTTAGTATCCATTGAAATCAGTGGGATTTTGTCTAATGCCTTTACCCTGGAGAGAATCCATAGAATAGAACATTAATGCATAGTTAAAAAGAAAAAAATTATGGAAAACAGCACCTCTGCATATGCAATATCTTCATTTTAAAGTTACATAATTGAGCTTTTGAAATTAAACAAAAATATAGCAAACAGCCTTGGACAACAACAGCAAACAAGACTCTAACATTGTCTTTTAAAACTTGCCTCTCTGCTAAGATAAAAACTACTATCCTAAACCAATACAAAATAAAATAAGATAAAATAGTTTTCAGCCCAATGCAAATCCAAATGAGCTTTAAGACCGCTGCAAAAATGTGATTTTAGAAAATTTCTTCCAAGAGTTCTAAGAGTTTGTTTTGCATGAGGAGATATCTTGTAGAGCAAACACAGGCTAGTAATTTAAAGGCAGTACTTGGATTCTTTATGTCATGCTAGACAAACACTGGTTCTATGCCTTGTTTTCACTGTTGGTGACACGGTTAAAAGAAGACTTTAATGCAGAATGTTTGTAAATTGCACCTATGTCTTTTGATGGAAGGAACTATAACAGATTATTAGCTGTTGTTCTAATTGCATTTCGCAAAGTGAGTTTTCCAGCTACTGCATGGGCTCAAAATCTGAAGCCCTTCCATAGGCAGAGCTCCTACTGAGAGTTTCAGTGATAAAAAACAGCAGGACTTGGGCCATTTAGACTTAATCTTCTAGATTCAACCCTGTGGCATTTCCCCGATACTAAGTGAAGGGTACTGGGGATTGGCAAAGAAGGTAGTATTCTGATAAAGAATGGAAGGAAAAACTATACTTGCAGGATTTGATGATACTTGGGATGGTCCCTTAAGACAAGAGGCTGCCTAGTAAGGGTGATCTAAGCTATGCTAATTTGGCAACCTGTATTTTTGAAGCAAAACATTCCATGACGAATGACCTTATTTTTTTGTTTTTAAAGCTGTGAGGTGCTTATGCAATAGACTCCTAAGGTAGAAAGAGAGAGATGCCGCGGAATAATAATCAGCCTAATTCTTGCCGAGAATCTCTGCGAAAATCTTTCTTCTTGCCTCATCTTTCACAGGTAAGCTCAGTGCTACCTTTCTTACACAATGACATGCAGCAACAATTAGTGGGTCTCTGCATAACTCAGAAATTCTTCCCTTTCTAGAGATGGCCTTGTTTTTTGTTCTCTTTTAAAATGTAGACTTTTTTTTTGTTTGTTTAAAAAAAAACCAGAGGGGGCTTTAAAAAAGTAAAACTTATCCATTTTTAAAAAAGAAAACTTATCAGTTTTCTGATAAAAGCAAACAACGAAAATAAGACTGAACTTTTTTCTTAAAGTAATAGATAAGCTTCAGTTGTTTTTTCTTCCGAGCCGTTACAGAAGACTGCCCCAGTTGACATAAATAGTCACACATATCTAAAAGCTCAGGTCTTCTTGTCTATCCAAGGCTTGAGGTGAGTTAGGCTGCAAAAAAACCTCAGTCCTGACTCACAAGGAGCAAAATCCCTGGGCTGTGTCTGAGGTGAGAAGGGCCAGCACAAGTGCACTTAAACATGCTGCCAGAACCTCCTGTTTCATGAGAGGTGGAAAGAAATTCCACCATTGGGCAGTGACAGCCGGGCACTGCCTGGGTGCTGCTTTAACCCTTGCTTTCAGCCATGGAATCCTGACATGCTGAAAGATCACTTCTGTTCTGTTTAGAGTGGCCATTTTCTGTAGTGAACACTCAGTTTCTATGCTCTTGGCTAAGAGAAAAAAAATTATATAACATTTAATTTCAGGGTTTATAATACAGGGAAAAACATGTTCATACGTGGGGAGGAAGGAAGAGAGTGCAGATACCTAGTCTGTGTAGGTATTAAAGTATATGTCCCCTTCTGTCACACAAAAGCAAAAATACAACTCTCAGATTGTCCAGCTGGATCATAAGGGATATCGGGAATGCCGTCAATAGGTGGTGAAAGATTCTCCCCCCACCCTCCATCCAAGTTGTCTTTAAGTTAGATTTTGCAGTCTCTTTGACTTCCTTGTAACAGTCAGAGATGGGAGCAGATGAAACTCATTATATACAATCAATGGGGGAAAAAAAAAAAAGAACCTGCAGGAGTGAAAAATGTAGACTGTTTTGCATCTCTCATATTTCCTTTTCTATACAAAGATTTTGGTTTGCTGAAGCTATAGAAGGAAACAGAAGCAGTCTATTTTAATCTTCCTCAGTGAAGAGTGCTGCAGGGATTGCTCTGTTATCCCCAGCAGCAGCCCTGACTTCCCACAAAAGGGCTACAACCATCCATCCATCTATCTATCCATCTGAAATATAAAGATTATCGTATCATATACCACCAATCAGCTGTGTTCTTAATGCACTTCTCTTTGTGCATTTTGGTATGAAGAAAAAGATCTACAATTCTTCCATCAGTCAAAACCCACTGCAAAAAAAGCTCAGATAAGGAGGAGGTATTTGGACTTATGCATAGAAATCGATTCTTCAGTCTGTGTAATGACGTATGTTAGAAACTCTGTTCAGAAGAAAGGAAAGCCCTTGCTGATACGATGTTTCTAACAGTGCCTTCGCTGCAGGGATTCACTGTTGAAAAAATAATGACGTTGATTATGCATTTTTATATGGGTTTCTTACTGTTTTGACTTCAGTGACTTAAATTATGCTATTCTGGATTTACAGTAATTGGCATGAGCTCAGCATTTGGCCCTACGTCTTTTTAAAACTCCATCTATTGCATGATGAATAAGGGCCAGATCCTGCAAATGCTTACTACCTGTATTCATACTCTGAGTAGCCCACTCACTTCCTTTGAGTTGTGATTGCAAACCTGAGTCTTACAGTGCAGTATTTTAGAAGTATGGATCTGCCTTTTGGGATTCAAGCGTGACTTGCCCATATGTATCCCTTTAATAGTGCTTCTTTCAATAGTAATTTCTCCACTGATTTTCACAGAATCATGTGATAGATGCTTAGCTGTTATGAAGTGGTGTAACACTACTTGCACCAGCTGAAAATCCAGCTCCATGTTGTAGCTATGCTTGTGTATTCAAAACAAACAGGGAGAAAGGTCCCTTTGATTTAAAGTGTCAAAAGAGACAAGGAAGAGGTTTTGGGCTATACAGTGTGCTGTGTACTTCATTTGTTTTGACATTACTATAACCAAAACAATAGAGTTCATTCTAGGAAAGAAATTCTGATCTAGTTTTACTACTTAGATTAGCTTCTTTCTTACATAAAAGAAGCCAAATTTGAAACTATGCTCCTTCTCCTCCTAACTTCACTAACTCTGGTTGTCAACCAGAAAACATTCCCCTGCTTTCAAAGTGCCTAAACAAAGGAAATTACAATACTGACTGCAGTTGTAATTGTCAGCTGGTGAACTGAGAGCATATACTTGGATACACAACCCAAGAAAATGTGACTTTTCAATAGCAGCCTCTTCCACCACCTATAGTGCTGGAATGCTCATCCTTGTTTACTATATATGCATGCATATAGACCATTATCAGTATTCAGTACTAGTAGTCATGCTTTCTTCACCGAAGAGGAAAGACCAGCAAAAAATACTTTGTCCTTTTGAAGAGCTGGATCAGTTTCAGATGCCACTCACCAAAAAAAAAAAAAAAAAAAACCTAAAAAACCCAACAACAACAAAAAGACAACCCCCACACAAGTGCGATAAGCATCCTAAATGTCAAACGTACATACAGCATCTGTACCTCTATGAACATGTGTGCATCATGTGCAATATAATGCATGCTCCAGAGCCCTCACATCCATGAGGGCAGGAAAATCCCAGCTCATTCCAGGGATGACGGGGTTTTTTGACAGGTACCAGAGACTTAAGGCAAACAGAAGCTGCCACAATGCTGCTGTCCTTCGCAAAGCTTCTCCCTGCCTGGGCTAAACTGCGCTCGTCTTTGGGCAAAGACTTACTTATTTATGACAGACAACGAGGGCACGATGCTGCGGGTGAGCACCGCGGGTGCGCGCCCCGAGTGGGCTGGAACGGGCCGGGGGCACTTGCACATGAAAACGAAAGCGGCGAACTAGGAGGCAAATGCCTCCTGGAAGCAGCACTCTGGCTCCTCTTTGCACTCTGCCTGCCCTCCCCGGGAAGGCATTGAGGGAGGAATTCCCCACCCACACACCCACCCACACACCCACACGCTGCCTCTCCCTGTGCAAGGCTGCAGCGGGTGTAACCCAGTGCCCTCCTGGATCGGGGCCCGGAATGAGCCCGTTAGG
>NW_010526393.1:0-215 GCF_000687285.1 Phaethon lepturus
GTGGGCGCGGGGTGTGCGCGGGCCGGCGGAGGCGGTGCGCTGGGCATGGAGAAGTGCTCCTGGAAAAACGGAAAGAAAAGGAAAAGGAGGCAGAGAAGTGGAGAGGGGGTGCAGCGGTGATGCTGCCGGAGCAGGTGAGTGAGCAGAAAGCAGGAAAACGTCCCCAAAAGCCCCGTGGGGCGGCATCAGGGAAGGCACCGCTCCCCCCCAGCTCC
>NW_010526393.1:272-1499 GCF_000687285.1 Phaethon lepturus
AGTCCACCGGGGGAGCTGCCTGGCAAACCTGGCTAGCGGGTTCGTGTGGTGCCCGTATGTCAGGTTAAGAACCATTTTTAGGTCTTTTTTGTGCAAATTGGACCACTTCTCGCTCTCAAGGGAATCAGAGTATCTGGAGCTGCTGTTCAGCGACCCTTCAGGTGACTGTCATGATTCCCAAGGGAAGAAGATAATTTTTTTTTTCATAGCAATCAATAAGAACCAAAACGCTCTTTATTTACATCCTGCTAATCTGGAGGGAGGTTCAAAGTACATTTTCGAGGATCCCTGTGGTTTAGGGCCAAATGCCACCAGACAGCAGAGCCAGAGTCTGCCATTTACCAGTGCTGCAAGCTCAGGTGAGGGCTCTCAAAGCCCAGAGTCACCCCCCCGCAGGATAAAATCGGGGGCCTGGGCTAGGCTTAGAATAAAAATAGCTGCTAAGACACACCACTAATATCAAACAGTTCATCTACAGTTCAAAGAGTAAATCTCCCAACCTCAGAGGTGAGCCCGGCCTAAAATGCCTAGCAGATTTCTTTCATCCACAATCCCAAATACTTAATTTTGTCAATCTCGATTTTAAAAATGGCCAAAAAAAGCCCATGATGTGGGTTGATCGAAAGCATAAAAATAGCTGCTAAGACACACCACTAATATCAAACAGTTCATCTACAGTTCAAAGAGTAAATCTCCCAACCTCAGAGGTGAGCCCGGCCTAAAATGCCTAGCAGATTTCTTTCATCCACAATCCCAAATACTTAATTTTGTCAATCTCGATTTTAAAAATGGCCAAAAAAAGCCCATGATGTGGGTTGATCGAAAGCAGAGAGAGAGAGGTGCGATGTGCACATCGGCCCCGCATGGCTGTACGTGTCTGTATCCTCAGCGAGCTCGTGCCTGACGAGGGGCCGGCGATGCCCCCCGAACCCGGCTGCTCGATGTGCAGCCCCGCGAGCGCCTGTGTCTCGTCCCGCCTGGCCTCGAGGAGTACAGAAACATCAACAACGATTAAAGCTAATGGGAAACAAATGCTCTGTCCAAAACTGCCGTTGATTTCAGTGGGAGCTTTACGAGAAAGTCGGAATTGGATTCAAAGGGTTTGTCTTACATTTGTCTTAACTCCTGGCTCTGCGTCCCAGCTTGTTCCTATTTTATCTAAATCTGGTCTTAGTTCGTAGAGCTGTGAGATTTGTCCAGCTTAGGGCTCGGTTCCCGTCTCGCCCT
>NW_010526394.1:0-2215 GCF_000687285.1 Phaethon lepturus
AGGGTGTAAATACCTTTGGGGAGGGCCTGGCACACCGAGGTGGGTCCCTGGGTGGGCACTACGTATATACTGGACTTTCATTTGGTTTTCACTCTCTGCGTGTACCAGCGGAGTTATTCGTGCCGCTGACGTAGCCGCTCACCAGCTCGTTTCGATGGGCGCCGTGTCTTCTCGATGCTCTTCTCTGCCCGGCCTCGCCGTGCTCCTGCAGCAAGCTGTGGAGAAGCCCCCCCCGGGCGCGCAGGGCTGTCGCCTGCCTCGCGGCGCCCGCGAGGACGTGACTTCCGTGTCCTGCGTCCCCCCTGACAGGCCGTGCTTCTGCAGCCGCGCCCGGATCAGCGTTGGTCCCTCAGATGCATTGATTTACAGACCTTTTCTCTGCAATACAGCTTTTCTCAATGACAGCCCATGAAGCACATGATAACTCAGCAGCCTAAATTATTCAGGCAAATTGAATGTGTTTGGCTTGTTCCAAACTTTTGTTGCCTTTCAGTGCTGTCAGGAGAACAGGTAGCCGTGATGCTTGTATCCAGCTCATTCAAGTGCCAGGGAGACACAAACAGCTCGAGTATAACCCATGTTTTACTTTGTTCATCGCTTGTTTCCACCTTCAGCTGTACTTTTTCTCAGCACTTCAGGGCCTCATAAAAATGTTTATCTTGCATTTAGGGTTGCTCCCCTCTGGTGCGCCGCTGGGCTCTGGGAAGTCACTTCATCTTGCGGTGGAAACGCCCTTGTAAAATCCAAAGAAAATTCTATTATCTGTTCCACCCTTTAGCCACGTGTCCTTTTGTGGAAGTATATTCACTCATGCAAATATTTCGACCCGCTAGTCATCACTGCAGGATCCAGGAACCTCACATTAATGAAGACAAGTAATTAAAATGAACAATTCCACCTGCAATTCCCTCATCGCCTGACCTCCGCTTTGTCAGTCTTCCTCCATTGTTATTGGGTAGATATGTCTGATTAATTCACTGTAAAATCCACGCGAGCCCTTCACTGGGCAGACGCGCCTTGCGGGGACCACCCAGCTATGGCAGACAGGTGGAGACGAGATGCTTTGTCCCTGCAAAAATGTCCCCTGACTTTCTGGAGACTGTTCTGCATCAGTAGCTTCTGGGTATAGATGAAGGCACGTTCTCCTAACACGTTTCTGGAGATTTAGGATCTGACTCAAAGCCTCTTGAATCCAGGAGGACTCTTTCAGCTGAGACCACTGGGCTTGAAATAGGACCCAAGAGAGATGGCATCCTCCGGGGACGTGCTCTGGACGTTGCTTGAGACATCGGTCATCTCAACCTGTCTTCAGAAGTGAACGCAGGGCGAAGATACCTGCTACTAAGCATCGCTCTAATTCAGCGAACAGCAGAGCCGCTGCTGGGGGATGGAGGTTTGCCTCAGAAAATTCTAGCTGCAAATGAGACGCGTGATTTTAGGAATTAGAATAATTACCCCCTGGAACAGGTTCCCAAGGGATGTGATATATTCTGTATCGCTTAGAGTCTTTAAATCACATTTGCATGTTTTTCCTAAAAGCGTGCCTAGTCACTCAAAGTGAAGGGCTGTGCTTGAGAAGCATGGCGTGACAAAGCCGAGCATCCCATGGTTTGCGAGGGAGCAGAGCAGCGAGTTGCCACGGTCCCGTGTGGATTAAGCTCTGCAGATCCCTGGAGGAGCAGGTTTTGGCACGTCCTCAAGGAGAAAAGCTCACGACTGTCCTTTTGGCCGGCGCTGGCTGCTGTGCAGGAATGTGCAGAATTGAGCAAGTTAACCACGCTGGGGATGATTCAGGAGTCGGCTCCCCCAGCCAAAACCTGCCTTCCCTTTCCGAACACACACAGTCCCTTTCTTGCTGAATCGGACGTCCCCAGGGGCTGAGCAATCCTGTCTGTATCAGTGTTTCCAGGACATTCCCTCCCACCGCTCCCTAAATGATGAGAGTGTTTTTGAAGACCTCATTTCCTGGACTTTTCCTTTTATCTCTCCAAACAGCAAGTAAACGAGCAGCCCTTTAGTTTTCAGTTACCGCTTCTGCACCCGGTGAGCTATCAGAGGCTGTTGACGACGACTTTTCTCTTTTCCATGCTCCTGCCTGCAGGATTTGGAAAGATAATTCATCTGGTCCTGGTGCTTTGTCAACTTTCAGCAGCTGTAATTGCCTAATGATCAGCGCGGATGCTTTTGTTAAGCCTGTTAAAACTTTGTCCTGCTG
>NW_010526395.1:0-16908 GCF_000687285.1 Phaethon lepturus
ATATATATTTTATAAGTTTAAAATAAGCCCATTTTTAAATTTTGCCATTAATAGTTACAGAGGAACAACATAAAGCCTTGTTAAAAATCTTTATATTGTAGGATATGCATCTAGTATGCAAAATAGTCAGATTTTTCTTTTTTAACTAATTATTTGGTAGACATCTTAGAAAGTGGAGATTTTTTTTAAGCAGAAAGTATGTGGATGGTAAGCACAACCAGAATGCAGCTTCTTTGTGAGCTATCAGGTACATGTACACACCTCCTTTGGCTACAAAGATGGGGTATTTTGGTTATGCTGTGGCTGTAATCATGATGCTAATTCTATCAAAGAAGAGTTGCTCTAGAGCTTGTGAAACTTTTGATAGCAGGTAAATGGCTCTGGTAAGTCTGAAGTGAGTTGTAGATACAGTTTTTGGAAACCAAGCTCATAGTCCCAGAAGGCCATGGCTGCTCTTTCAAATAATTCACATTAAGAATTGTGGTTTAGTATGTCTAAACTGTCTGGTCCAAACACAGTCTACACTATGTCTAAACCCAGTAGTCCCCTGGATTTGCCATAAGGCATCATAGGAATGGTTTATACAAAATGATTGTCTCGTCTGTCTTCAACTATGTTACCCATGTGTGATATCACCATTTGTGGTGAACTGATGTTATGGTCCCTGATGCATACATTTTTAGACGTTCATTGTTAAAATAAGTGTAGCCACATAAAAAAGTTTCTGCTTCCTAAGCTGGTACCAAGTGGTATATTTATTTTTAAATAAATTAATTTGCATGTGTAAAAGAGTACATTTAGTCTACTCCTACAACAGAAAGCTATTTCTCACCACATATTTACACAGTCCCTCAACAGTTACTGATGGCAAGATTTAAAAAAAAAGTTCACCTAAAAGTAGGTTCAGAACCATTATAAGATTCTGCAAAAGGCTTCCAAAGTACTTAGCAGAATATTGTGTGATCAGCATTTCTGAAATGAAGTTGGATAGTCCTGAAACGAAGCCGGACCGTTGACAGCCGATGTATGAATTTAGGAGGCTAATTTTAGGTTACAGTAATCTTGCCTGGTGTCTGAAGACTCGATCCTCCCTGCAGAGTCACCCACTCTGTCTGCCAGGACAAGCTGGGATAAAAGCTCTGATGTTCTGCTCAGACCCAGATCATGACAGCTGGGCACACTTGTGTTCACTTGACTTCGAAGCTATTTATAAGGCTTTTGTCAGAGTTCCCATTTATACAATTTCCCCTAGTGTATTTTTTGGTCCCATTTTCCTTCCAATATGAGGCAAATAAAACCATGCAACAAATCAGTCTTAAAACAGATAAAATCACAAGATGATAAAATTCAGGAACTGTTGAAATGTATTTTTAATTACAGTTGATTTTTTTCTTTAATTCCTAGAAATAACAGAAATTACTGTAAACTTCAAATGAGTTTGAAGAAAATAAAGGCCAAGTCTTCATTTCCCCATAATCCAACTGGATTCAAATATCCATATACAAGAGTTGGTTTTAGATTATTTATTTGCTCTCTACATTTTTTTCTCATCTAAGTTGGTTCGTTGCTAAGCTATAGGCAAGCATGTGCTATGCAGAATGACTCATAGACTTCCAGGCCAGGATGCTTTTCTTGTTTTTTCCATTGAGCATTCTTTTTATCCTACACAGATATAAATAAGTGCCCTCGTTGACTTCCCTATCATTTAGTACTGGGAAAGTATATCTAAAATTATTTTAATTATGTTAAAATATGTTTTCTGTGACTAAAGGGGAACTGTTTCATTGCCATCTGTTATAACCTTAAAAGTCCTGTGCTTACATACTGATATACGTAGCGCCACAACACAAAATAGTAACTTATAGAAGAAAAATAAAAACTGAATTGAATTGCTGTAAAATAGTGGTTATTTACAGAAAAAAATTGAATATGTATGTAATGTTCTTATTAAAATGAGTGATTTTGTTGCAGTGTGAGAGAAAGCTGACAGCTTTAGGAGGAGGCAGTGAGGTTTCACAAACTTCACTGGTTTGGAAATGAGAGCTTGGAAGGGAAAATGGTTTTCCTGTTTCTTCCTTTATTCTTGGGAAGGCTATAGGAACAGAAAGGGGAAAAGCAGGTGTGAGCAAGGCCTCACTTTTGTTTTTCCTAGGCGTGGTAGTCTATGGCACCAGTGCCAGCTGCTGCTGCTGTGAAGATTGCTCCTGTTAGCATTAGCAGTGTCTCCTTTCTGCCCTCACCATCAGAGTCGCAATGAACTGTGCCGACTTTATCTACACCTGCGGCCAGCTCAGGTTCCAGCCAAGAGCTCATTTAGTTTTACTTCTATTTTAATCTGGTTTTATTATCGAGGTACAGTGGTGAGCTAAAGAAAGGGTATTCATGCTTGTCTGCTGTATAAACCAGGATTATATAGATGATCTTACTCAGGGTCCAACAATGACCCCTTTTTTTTTTTTATGTCTGATACACATGAAAATATTTTGGATTATTACTTCACATGTAATGAGTTTCTTTGCATATAGCCCCTTGTGCTCTTCCCTCTCGAGTATGTTTGCACTTGCTGTATGCATTTGCTACAGTTTCAATGTCATCTTAGACATGGTGGGTTCCCACCAGTGAAATATCAGATGAAAACAGGAAAAATTAAAAGAATATAGGGGAGGGAACAACGTTTTAATTTTTTGGAAAAGACTTCTGGATTCCTCCCAAGCATCCTGGCCCATAGCAGAAATCATCACAGTTAAACCAGTGACAGATGGTTGGTGTTTGTAGTACGAGCAGTTCTAATGACCACCTTTGGTTCACAGACAGTGACTGCAGAACAGCTACGTAAAAGGTTTCTTTTCCATTCCAAGCAGCTGTCTGCTTTATTACAACCAATTCACTTTTTTATTCTATTTGGTTTGTTTTGTTGCTTTTTCCTCCTACCATGTTCTGCTGGTGGGTAATTAGATAAAGTTGAGGCCTGATTAGAGAAAGGAATAGACTCTAAACTTCCTTTTCCGAACACATCATCTTGCATGGTATTGCAAGGTTCAAGTTTTCTCAAATATGAAATCCACACCTCCAATGGTACAAAATGCCAAGTCATGCTGGCCAAATAGAGACCGCCTGACTCACCATCAGCAGAGAAAGGATGAAAATAAGGGTAGTGGTGTTTGGGAAAACAGAGATCTCAGTCACGTTGTTTACCTTCTGGGAGCAGTGTTGTTTATTCAAGATTAGATGCTATGTCAAGTAAAAAAAAAAACAGCTGCTTTGCCGGTGCTTGTAGATAGCACACAGAGTGAGGCACAACAGGAAACTCCATTATGACATTTCCCTTAAACATCTATGAACAGAGGAAAGAGGGATCAACCTTCCTAAAAGCAAGAGTACCAAACTTCCTTGAACTGAGCAATGTGGTATGAGGCCAATGCCCTAGCTGCTTTATGTTTTTTTGTCTAGGTTTGTTAAGTTCCAGGAGACAAGACTGTCTTACAATGAATGTTAGCATGCTGTAAAGTTGATGTGATTTCAGCAATACCTTGAAATTGGAAAAAGAAATCAATGCTAAAATTTCTAGCACACTTAAAAGAATACTGCGTATTTGTTCTGGACCCTGTCATTCTGTGTTGGATAACTGCAGAAGGAACAAATGTCCCTCTTTGTGTGCTTCTTTATCCCACTTAATTCCAGGGATGTAGCAGAAAGTGCCCTCTCTTGACTGAGTAATCTGATGAAGCAGTGCCGTTTACCATTTAACTAGATGCTACTTCTATCCCTGCTGTTTTATCCATCTTCCACATAAACCCAATATAAGATTCTTCCTGAGATTGACAAAGAGAGAAAATGCCATGCAAGGAACAAATTGCTCCTAATAATATTACTTATTATTTGGATTGCAGGGGTGTCTAGTCTCCCATTCTGCAGCATTAGTGCAGTTCACACTATGCTAAGCACTGCACCAACATGGGGAGTAACTGGGCTCTGCCACAGAGATGTTATGTCCTCTGCTGTTGACTGAATGCCAGACCTAATTTGTTCCATTAGTCCTCTTGAGCTTCAAGTCTATACTTTGAAACTTGTGCTTTACCCTGCAAGGATAAATTGATTTAAGACCAACAGAATCACTGAGACATTTTAGAGGTGTTGTAATATATTTTAATGAGCTATTGATGAATTTTGTTCCACAGTCCAAAAAGGGCAACAAGAAAGAAAAGCAAATACCTGAAAAGCCTTCACTCTGCAGATCTGAGGGCAGAAGCAAACAGAAAAGTAGCTCAATAACTAAGAATAAGAAGAGCAAGGTGAGTGTTACATACTCTAAAATCTTCCAGTGGCTTTACTGACAATTGCTGAAACAGCTGTCACGGCACTGGCCCAAATCCGAAGTGACTGGATGTCGAGTGAAATGACAGTCTGCACCCTCCCCGGCACCTGACGCACTGAGATTTATCTCACGTTTTGCTTCCCTGATATGTATGTTTTGGTTTTATGGTCCAGCACAAATTACTTAATTCTTTGCAGTTTTAGGAGTTATGCTACGAATGTGAACCAGTTGCAGGACTACACCACTATGATTTTTTTCTTTTTTATCCTTCTAATTACAGTTATTTACTGCTTTCTTTGTCAGATACCCAGTTTAAAATATTTGTCAATTTGAAGTAATCCCCCAATAAAAAAATTACACACTGATGTCAAGTTCCTTTTGTCATGATTCCGGCATACTATTTTGCACACAAGGCCTTTGAAAGAGGGGGATCAACACCTTTCCAAAAAGCACTTAGTCTGAGATTTGGCATAGAAAAAGGAAGCGGTGAAGACAGCTTGAGGATGCCCTTGTGATGGAGACTGAGCACCCCGTTTATCTACAGAGCAACTGCTTTTCCAATGGCACCAGGGTGCAGCAGTGATAGGGAGCTTTATCTGATGTTTACTCTGATTCATCTTTTCTATTTGCTAATGGATTTGTTCTCCAGAGCTTTCAATGCTTCTCACTTCCATAGATACAAACATGATAAAAATTGCTTTAAAAAAATTAAAAATCAATAAACACTTAAGTGTTTGGCAACTCTCAGACTTTCTACTGTATCATTTACTCAACAGTTTAATGCTTAATAGGAGAAACTTGCCTGTTAAATACTCATGTGCAGATTTAGCAGATATAACACACCACAGTTTGATTCAGTTTTCCTAGCTCTTTTCATTCATGACGAGATGAATTGTTTCCGAGCATGGAGATTGCATTCGCAGGAGAGCAATGCCTCATTCACTCCTTTGAGGTCAGTGTCAGGACCGACTTCTGAGAATCTGCTCGTACGCCCATTTGGGGCAGTAAAGTTTTCGTCATTCAAAATCTGGAGCCTTTTTGGCTGTAAAAATGAAAAGCCAGTTCAAGTCACCCCAGCTTACACGGCTGTCTCTCGTTTACGTTCTGCACTGCCCCCCTCATGCTGCGAGACTGGTTGCTGTACTGGGGATCTACTTTTTGATACAGGAGGTGAAGAATGCTGACCGCTTCAGCGGAGGTTATCCTCTGATGATCAGATTGTTGGAATATATTTTTATAACGCAGGTACCGCATGGCGCTGGTGGCGGGGAGCTGCCGGGGCCTCTGTGAGGCGAGGCCGGGGCTGCCCCGTGCCAGACACGGCCGGGTCCAGCCGGTTCCGGCCGGTTCCCGCAGCGCCACCAAAGGGCACCAGTGAGAGCCCCACAGCGCGGCTGCTGGCGCCTCGGGGGAAGGACGTTAAAGAAAGGGCAAAACGCTGCACGGAGTGAGGGGAAAAGTGTGAGAAACAGCCCTGCGACCCCGCAGGTGAGAGCGGGGGCAGAGAAGAGGGGCTGCAGGCCTGGGGCAGAGTCCCCTGCAGCCATGATGGAGAGACACGGGGGAGCAGCCCATGCCAGAGCAGATTTTTCCTGAAGGGGAAGGTAGAGAGCAGTAGGGAATGAAGGTGCGAACTTGAGCCTGGGAAAGGTGGGGGGAGAACATACTGTTTTGATTTTTGTCTTTGTTTCTCACTACCCAAACCTGGTTCAATTGGCAAAAATTAAATTAATTTTCCCCAAGTAAAATCTGTTTTGCCTGTGATGCTAAATGGTAAGTGATTTCTCTGTCTTATCTCAACCCATGAACTTTCTCATATTTTTTCCTCCACCACCATTTTGAGGAGAGAGAGCAAAAGAGTGGCTGTGGGGGCATCTGGCAGTCAGCTGAGGTAAACACATTACACTTGCAGTAAAAAGAATTAATATAAAAGTTTGAACAATGAAATTTTATAACTTGGCAGCTATAGTAGTATTTCAGGTTGCTCTTAAAATATGAGTATCTGCTGATACGACTCATTTGGGGACATATTTACATTTTAATGAAATACATATAACAGGTTGTTTAATATTTGAGAAATTATCATATTTTTTTTAATATGGTGTCCCACTGCTTCTGTAAATGTTATTCTTCCATTCCCTGAAGTACAAGAGCTGTTGGGAGATACTTAAAAATTGGAGTATGTCTGATCAAATTTTTATCTTACTGAACTAATCCAAAGTTCCTGGATTTTTTGTTCAATATATTAAAAATGTAAATGACAATATTAAAATTTTTCTTGAGTATTTGCCAAGTTTGGGTATGTTTGTGTTAGTGATGTGTACCTGGCAAAGTTATGTTTACAAGGTTCACATTAAGTGACCTGAAATCTGGACTTTGTACCCTTCTCTCTTGTTTTCCACACTTCCAATACCAAAAAAATAAAGTAATTCTGGGAAAGATAGATGGTACAATACTGTCAGTGGATACAGCTGTGCTTTGGTAATACTACCTCGGACAGATCTCATCTTGGAGGTTTCCAGTTGTTACTACTTCTAGTAGTAGACACTGTGATCAGTGCCTGGGCCTTTATCAAAATGTGGGCATGGGAAATGTGACGTTGAGTGCATTTCTTTCTCTAGCCGAAACAGGGAAAACAAAGAAAGAAAAACAGGCAAATCTTTCATGAGGAAAATAAGAAAACATACTTTATAGACTTTGAGGATTGCACATCACAGAATAATGAACTGAGAATTCAGTTGTCCTCTCTAAAATTAGGTGTGAAAAACCAGAATGAAATTTAAGCGAAGTGATAACCAGAAGAATGCTTAACTCCGTTATAAGTAAAAACCTATACGGTCTTAAATTATAATGTCAGTTTTTGACTGCATTAATATTTTTAGCCAAATATGACACAAATTGGGGCAAGCTATTATTTCTATATTAAAGTTACAACAAGCTGGTCTTACATGGAGACTGTCCTGGAAAATTAGTAACTTGTTCAAATGATGTACTAGTAAGTGATAATACCAGGCTGGAAGTGGTATTCTTGCAAGCATGGGGTAAGAAGTTAGCTGTTCTGTCTCCTGATTTAGTTTGAGCTTAGTTGTAAAATGAAAGAGCTTTAAATGGGTCTGCATTCATATATTAATTGTTGAATGCATAGAATTAACATAGACGACACTATGTTTTGTGAAAGGTTTTACTCAGTGATAATGGATTTTGAGAAAGTGGCTAAATGTTACAAGAAATGGGATCTGGATAGCTGATGGGGGTACCCAAACAGCTTAATTTCCTGCACAGAACAATACTTTTTGTGCATTTTCCATATAGAGAGTTATCCAGACTATTAGTTAAGAAAAGCTAGAAGAAATAGATTCAGTGAAAGCAAATTTCTGTTACAATCATGCTGACTTCTAGGAATGACGTTTGTTTTGGCAAAATGGCCGTGTATTCAGCAGCAGAACTTCCATGAATGTCTGGAGGACTGTGAGGCTCTGAGACTGGAGCACCTAATATCTGTCTGTGTTAACACTACAGCTGGACCCTTTTAATCAAAACTAAATTTATCACATGATGTGGAGTATTATCTTGCCAAATCAACCTGTGTCACTGGGCTAGGTTCTCATACTGTTGCTGAAGCAGTATACAATCTTACTGCACAAGAGTGCCCATTGGGACAGGTCAAGGAGTAAGGTAAGTACCGGGTGTAAAGCAAGAAGACTTTGGACATGAAGAGCTGTGAACTGGCTGGTCTCAGAAGGGAGCTTCAGTTTCTTCCACCGCTCTCATACAATAAGTTTGACTGCATAACAACTGATTCCCAGTGAAGGGTTTGCAGCATGGTCAAACCTGCCTTTTGGAATACAGTATCCCAGATGTAGCTGGAGCACAGCTTCCAAGTGAAGTGCACGCTCAGCAGCAAGGATAACTTCTTAATTAGCTGTGTAATACAATGCTGAGTGAAGGACCAGATGAGTCCTTCTGCTGAGCAGCAGCACGATGTTGCCATCAAGTGGTAAATACATTGATATCTAGATAGTCAGGGTGATCATGGCTGGCTGGCACACACTGAATGAAGAAAATAATATATGAAAAAAATTGTCTCATTTTCTTTGTGTTATCCCTATCTCTTTACTGGTGGTTGATCAAGTGAGATATTGTCTCTTGCTCACTTAGTGTTTGAATGAAACATCTGAAGAAGAAAATTTTAAAATAATGCACTCATGATATGACTTTTGAAAGAATTTGAATTATAGTCTTTCCCTCAGACACAGCTTTAGCAAAAATGACATGAAAAATATATTTTCTCTTTACCAGGATGTCAGCCCTTCAACTTCATTGACATTGTCGTCGAATAACAGTGCTGTCATCACAAAAACTATTACCAGAACACTTCCTCTAAAGCAGAAAATGCACTTTGTCAATGTTAAGGCCCAGCATCTGCAAGATATCAACAAACAGTCCAAAAGTATAAAAGATCTGGAGATCCAGCTGCTGCAAGCGGAGTGTGAAGAACTCAAAAATCAGCTAGGATGCCTGAGGGTAGGTAAAAATCCAGTTCTGTTCTTAATATCTAACTGTGCTGGTAAACATTTACACTGAAAATAGTTTATTCACAGAGCTGTTAAAACCAAGTAGAAAAAAAATGTTTTTCTGCTCAATTTTTGTCCAAACAGATAGCTTATTGATATTAAATATTTCGTAAATTATCATGTGTAGAAGAGAGTTTGGATCTGAATTCATAATACTTTTGGTTTAGCCTCAAGTTAAACTTCACTAAGGATATGAACTTGTACTTTGAATTACTGAGTGACATTCCTATACATTTTAATTACTATACAAGCATCAGACTTTTCTCAGCATTGTCTTCTACTAATAAGCAGCATCTCTGAGCCCTTTGTTACAGCAACGTATCATGTAAGAGGAACTTTTCCAGTTCCCAAAGGTTGGAACTGCCCATGTCTTTTTCTACCTCAACCTAACTTGGCTTGACTAATAGCCAGAGGAAGTTTACTAAGCATGAAGTATTAGGGTACCTGAAGTGTAGGATGTTGTGCTGCTGATGCTATGAAGAGACATCTTGCTTTTTAGGTGGCAGAGGATTATTAAATTAAGCACGAACAGTCACATGCATAATACAGGTACATTGCTATAGAAGATGTTCTTGTTTAGCTAGAAATTCAGCTATGACAAATCATGTGTTACTATCAACAAATATTTGAGAAAATAGAAATTGAAAATTTCTTGTCATGCAGGAAGGATTGATGGGGCAGAAGCCAGGAGACATGGAGGGGTTACTGAAACAATCTCAGAAAGAGCTGTTGTGGCTTCAGAGACAGCTGTCCTTTATCTCCACAGGAGGCCCTGTGTGTGTTTTGACAGCTAGCAAGGTGAGCGCCTTTATTATTTTTCAGTCTATCTCACTGTATGAAGTGGAATTAGGAAGCGAAAGTTTTATCATAATTTCGGATTGTTTTATTGAAACAATGCACAGCAAGATTTATTTTTCATACTAAGGGTACTAAGAGGAAGATTCATCTTTTAGGCTGTATTTTAAATAATTGTTTCATGTATTTCAGAAAGACCGGAAAGAACATGATGTTCATTACAGCCTGTGACAGGTTACATACTTAAAAAGGCATTTCTTAGAGCCCTATCATATACGGGAAGTCTTATGTTTGATCTCTTTTTCTAAAGAAAACTGTCTATCAGAAGGTAGGATCATTACATGGGGTTTGTTATTCTGGGGGGAATTCTTGGCCTGGCATACAAAACTGTAATTGCCTTTCTTCTTTCAGCAGTGCTGTTATATATGTATTCCTAGTTACCAGCAGCCCACCAACAGCATAGCTGCATCCATCCTTGAATGGGCAAAAATTACTATCAAGCTATTTCCTTGATGCTGATATTTGGCCATATAAGCTACCAAATTAATAATAAACTGTTCCTGTTAACAATGTCCTAACATCTTACAATTCCAGTGAAATAAAAGTTCTCATCTGCTGTGGCATAACAAGTTGAATATGTCAAGTTTTGATGACTCAAGTTTCTAAATTTGAGATGAAGAATATGTTTTAAAGTCTTCATAGCAGTGAATCTGTGTTGATAGTTAAAAAAATTAGTTGCTATTTTATTTTCAAAGTCACTTAATTTATTCATATAGCTTTCCATATTTTTAAAACAAGATTTCCAGAAAATATGATAATTTACATATTTTATACATATATATACACCCACAAACACCCATGTACAGTTATACATGTTTTAAATCCACCTGTGAAAAGGAATGAGAAGAGTTGGTTTGGTTTAGTGTAATGCATTAATAATGCCATTTTACAGTCATCTGACTTATTTTCAAGTGTCAATTTCTCTTAAAAATTTTTTGTTTTGCTTGTGCAAATGCACATAAAGCAACAGATGTATTCATCTAGCCGAGACAAGGTAGATTTCCAGAATGTGTCACCTGGAATCTTCTGGTATCACTTTGTGTCATATGCTGCAGATCTGTATTTGTTGCTGAAGCATAGTGTGATAAACGCTGATATAGTCATAGTAAGAAGGAACATTTGAATTTGAAGCTTGGATGTAGCTCAACTGAGGGAAAAAAAATCTGAGGGAAAAAAATCTAACTTGCCAAAATAAGACTTTTTTTAAAAAAATGAAAAAATTTATGCCACAAACTGGTTATAAAAGTAAGAGTGCACTTGCCTGATGATCAAAGCCATAATCTAATCTGGGAAGGAACACATGATCCTGAGTAGGAATGGCTTTTCTCTCCAAAAATACCAGAGTTGTGTTGTTCCTGCTACAGTCGTGAGTAATCTCAGGGAGGGTCATTTGGGGCTGAGATTTGCACAAAAGAAGGGTGGTCTTGGATACCTTATTTTTAGACATTGTACTTTCCATTCAGAAAACTGTAGTCTTTCTAGAATGTGCCGAGGTAGACCTTCAGGGAAGAAAGCACACATTGTCTATAACCCTTTTCCTCTCTTCCCCCCTACCGCCCCAATATCACAGAACCAAGGATCAGATTTTTAGCTGTTTAATTTGTATAATGAGGGACAGATTTTTCAGAAACACTTACTTAGTTTGAAGATCACATTGTGGTACTGCACCATACTTTAATTCTAAACCTCTGAAGATAAATGTTTTTCATCCAAGTGAGAGTGGATGAAAGAAGCTAGAAGCTTTGGGAGTAATGATCTTAATAAGGTGCTCAAATAGATTGCTGCTTGGGAACTGGAATATCCAGAAATAAAGGCAATGCCATTTTAGAAGGATTCCTTAGCTGGTTAGTAAACATCATGGTTCAAGGTTCAAATTAATTATGGTGTGGAAATCTGGATAAGACAAGACTTGAGAAAAAGATCATCTGACAAGTCCCTTTTCCATGTCTTCTAATACCTTCCAATGAAGCATCTGAGACTGACTGTTCCTGTAAATCAGGGTATTCTCCATGCAATTCAACTTCATAGAGAAATATTAAGCTTTGAGGGAAATCTGGCTCTTTCTGTTAATACCAAACTTTTCTGAAAATTCTCCTCCTCATTATGCCCGTTAGTAAAAATGTGGGGGGAAGACTGATATTAGAAAAGGATCTCTAAGTTAATGTAGCCTGTTTCAATTGCATGGACAATTAGTTGTGGAGATAAAGAGGAGACATTATTAAATGCAGAGATATGTTTCTGCAGATACTTTAAAATAGTGCCTTGAGAGTGCAGTATTTCCTTCCCCTGTTAAATACTGAAAGGAAAATACAGAAGTTCCACTTAGCATAACCTCATGTGTTTTCTTGATAATTTAACCTTCATCAGCCTTGAGAATTCAGTTACATTATAGTGGATGCACTTGCAAAGTGGTCAGATTCTGTAAGTCAGATCATCTCTGCTGGGGAGGGGGTAGAGGGGGTAAGATTAAAGACAGATTTTTTAAATTTGACTAATTTAAAATCTTTCCCTGTATCCCCATACAGTGTCTCCTTCTAGTTGCTGGGGAGATGCTCACTGCATACTTAGTTTTGTGTGAATATATTGTGTACAGTTTTCTCGCTATGAGGAAAGACGGAATGGTTAGGATGCTCCAGGTAATCTGTCTTAATACGCTTCTGCATTTGAGTTTCTAAGCCTTCCATTGGGCAGGCTTGGGAGTGAAAAAAAAATTGCAGCTCACATTTACAGTTCATTGGTTCGTGCCAGTAGGCCACAGATGACCTACTGAGAAGATCCTGTGATAGCATTACTTGGAGGTAAAATAAAATCTCCCAACACCCGCCTCCTTTCCTGCCCCCCCTCACTGAAACACACCCTTGCTGCGATCCCACTTGCTGCTTGTCAGCTCCTGTCCGTGCTCCCTGCTGCTGTGTCAGGGTTAATACTATGTGAAAGAGAAACTGGCAAATAGGGAAAGCCATCTTTGTGTGCGTATGTGTGTGCGAGCACTGCTGTTTCATAGGCTCTGGCAGCTGCTGCATGGCCGATGATGCTTGCTCTCTCTTTTTCACCCTGCCTCCCTGCAGACAACTAATGAATCATTTCTAGCCTGAATACTAGCAGTGCAAACACACCAATGCTGCTGCTGCTGCCGACGCTGCCGCCTTTCTCTACAAGGTTGTAATTTGACACAGTAGACTGCAGTTCTTTCTTGGCAATGATCTTGCTGAACATCGGGAGCACTTGATTTGAAGGTATGCTGAGATTTCACCCTTTCTAAAAATAGGTATTTCTTTTAAATGCTTTACAGGCCAAATGAGGGTGGTAGGGATGAAGATTTGTAGGGGGGTGTGTGTGTAAGAATGCTCTTTTTAGTTAGCTGTAATGCAGAAATAACTCTTATCAGAGGCAGACAAACTTTATTATTCTGCTGCAATTTAATGATGCCCTTCACTGGATCTTTTCTTCTAGGTGCTGCTTAGAATAAGGAAATGTGTTAGTATCGTGCATGAGCATTAAGTAAAGGGATTAAACTCTTGCTAGATTATTCCATCCTCCCTCCTATTGATGTTTAATCTGATGTCATTTTCCAGTCACTTTTAAGGTTTCAAATAAAATAAATACCATATTGACAGGTGTGATGGTGCCATGTTTCTTTTCTGTATTAGTGGCAAAGTTAGTAATCATACTGGTGAGCAGCTCCCCCCCCTCCAAGCACGGTGCATATTCACAGTATCTGTTTGCTTTGCAGATGTATATTGTTGTGTCATGGCAAAGTCATCAATGTGACTACTCTTCCGTACAGATATTGTTAATGAAATTATATGTGGTATTTGTCTGGCATCTAATGCTAAATTAGACCAACTGCAAGTAAATATCTCATCCTTTTTTGGTAGAAGAGAGAGATCTTCTGCAGATAGATAGATATATAGATATATGTATGTATGGACACACTATACATAGTGGTATTTGTGGGAAGTATGTATATAAGCATGTAAAAGAGAATAATAACATTTTATTATAGCATATGCATATAAATACCAGTTAATTAGTTATCGCGTACCAGTATGCTGTGTTCAGTATTACAGGGGATACTGCAGGGTTTTTTATTAACCTCTTTTCAAAATTGGCTATTGCCTATAGCATTGGGCAGAGAAGATATGCCTTTCCAAGAGCGATGTGATAGTCGACATTACAGCAGTACATGGTCTTAGTACAATTTTAACTGAGGAAAATGTAAGTGCATGTAAAGGCTTTGTTTTTTTCTTTTTAAGCTACTGCTGTTATTTTAGTGGTAAAACATTGACTGGGCTTTTTTGTCCAGTGCAGGTAGTGATGCAGAGTTTATATATAAAATAAATCAGCAGAATAACTTATTAATGAGTCTTGTCACTGCATCTAGTAAATACAGAGTCTGCCCCTTAAGTGATAGTTGAAGAAATACGTGAAGTCAAAGCCATTGATCTTAACATTAAGAAATGTACCAAGTATGCTGAGACAGGGAAAGAATACTATGGTTGCCATCATCAAAATACAAATAAGGACTATTGCTTAGCAAGATAGAAGATTTGCCTGAAGGAAACATCATGAAATATAAAACCACAGACCACGCGCTACAGTGGAAATTAAAACATCTCCATAAATTCAATACAATTAAAAAAATAGCAATATACATGAACTTATATATAAGTTACTGTAGTCATTTTATATTTCAGCTTTTTTGATCAGGAGGTGTTACATTTTTCTTAGAGGAGGGCTTTCAAGTCTAGCCTGCTGACAAATGAGAAAGGCAATTCAGATCAAATCTTACAGATGTCAGACAGGATTGACCACTGTAGATATCCTTTGAAATACATACGCATTTCTTCTAGTACCTCCAAGGAGGGTGACGTCTCTTTTTTAGGAGACTCTCTGTTATTTTTTTTTAAAGATACCTGGTGATCCTGAACAGTGGCTTGCTGCATACTACTTTCTTTTTAACAGCGAAAAGACCCACTCTGAATGAAACCAGTGAAGTGGTCATGCTGCCTGCAGATTGGAGAACAGCCCTGATTTTTCATAGCTATATATCTGAAGGGGTCCCAGCCTGCTAACATACCTTTTTGAGAAATTTAATGTGTTGTATTTTCTCAAATTATAACCAAATTACAGCTTTAAAATGGCACATGGGTTTTAGGGATAGGAAAAGTGAGATGGAACAAAATATGGGACAGTGCCGTGCCACAGATTTCTGTATGAAAGTGATCTGAATAGCTGATACATGCTGCTTTAGATAGCTGCCAATTACAAGCTCAGAAATCTTAAGCATCTCTATATGTGGCCAGTCTTGTAACGATATAGGTTAGGTATGTACTTTTGCATATATATGGAGTATGTATCACTTTGAATGTCAGCTCATTCTATTTTAGATATGTGTTAGATGCGCATACTCATTGTAATTTAGATAGGTGTGTGATATTGAGTATGAAATGAATATATTAAGCACAACAGTTTTTCTTCTGGTAAAAGGCTTATTACAAAAGTTTGAGCTTTTCTGGATTGCCAAGGAGTGGAAATAAGACACCTGCGATCACTGGATAATTAGTATCTTCTGGTATAAGGGGTTTTTCTTTGTGTGTGTCAAATGCCCCACCACATACTAAAATTGAATATCCAAAGTCACGCTGACTTTATTCTGAAATAAGGAACTAGTTGGTCATGCATCACTGTCCTGTCCTTTCAGTATTTATGTTGAATGAAGTATGGTTTGAGAGTCAAGGCTGTTTTTCATTTAATTTAAATTGTTATAGGCCCGCGTGACTACTACAAAATACATCAGAGTAGCTGACTGTTGATGTTCTAAGCTGACTGTCCACTGCAGAGGGGAATTGTCATGAAGCATTGCTGACAGTAGTATTTGCTCATTGCCATAAGAATTGAAAAATACATACCAATATTGTGATTAAAAATAGAATTGGTATGTAGCTCCAGTGCTGGAAAAATGTAGCCGCTTCAAAGCGATGTGTCATGAAACCAGCTCCTGTCCACCAGTGAAGAGAAGATAATAAGAGAACAAAATAAGCTTTTGTCAGGCTTATTTGCACAGAGTGGGCTCTTGGGAAATGGCAGTGATAAGATTACCCTGGGAGAACAGTTAATGGTTTTCTGGAGCACCTGGTTGACACTGAAGTTTGAATGTGGTCACTGAGTGTTTCTTTGCTGACTGTAACCATCCTGTTAAATATCATGTTGGAGTCAGGTTCATTCTGTAAGGTATGATTATAAAGCCACCTGTGGTTGGCATTTTGGTGATGAAATGAGAGTGACTTACAGGCTTATGGCTCAACACATTGGCTTGTGATTGTGACATGGCACTTGAGAAGGAAATCAGAATGTGACTTCCAGCTCTGCCACAGATTCTGTGAATGGCCCTGGGCAAAACACTTAGTATCTCTTGGGCTCTGTTCTCTTTCTTCTACTTATTTTATCTGCTTAGAAAATGAGATCTTCAGACCAAAGGCTGTTTTCTCAATCAGGATGCTAAATCCCAGTGGAGGCTTCGAGATGCTACTTATAAATCACTTGACAGTCTGCATTGTATGTTGTTGATCTATAAAAAATAAAATATGTTCCCAAGTGTCAGAAGAATCTGAATTGATTCCGAGCTTTTTGGAATAACATTTGATTTGCTAAACTTCCGGTTGTGCTCATGAGTATGTTCAGTTTGGAGTGAGGAGCCTAGTTTCCCTGATGGTGGCAGTGGTTTGGTAGGAAAATTTACAGTGCAAAAGTCAGGACAAAGGAAGTGGCACTGTAGGTCCAATTTTTAGCTTTTTTTTTGGTCATAAAGTTTTATATTTTCTATGTTACTAACAGTATAACACTTGGTTTCCAAGGCAATAACTATTGCTATGCCAAATGTTAGATGTTGATTAGCAAGCAGCAGTCGTGCGCGATACTATCATGAAGAATCAAGGGGAAGGCATTGTGAATACAATAGTATGGCACAGTCTCTCTTCTCTGTTCTCATCAAGTGACAATTAGAAGCTATCTTCTGTTTTTTTCTTTAAAGATCATCCTGTAGCAAGCTCTTCAGTGCAATACCTTCCTTAAGACCTGATCTGAGCACAGTGGGCTGATGGGCAGTCAGCATATGAGTTTCCTTCCATGCTCCACCTTCACTGACATTAGACTGATTCCCCC